>NC_083112.1:33137792-33218054 GCF_949774975.1 Lagenorhynchus albirostris
ATGTTTTAGGTGGTAATCCTCCAATTTCCACTAGGCAAAAAAAAAAACTAACAAATTACCAAGATAATTTTATTTTAGAAAAACTGACTTAATATTATATAGTTATTCAGAACACACCAATGATAACACTATGCCAAAGTAGTTAGTATCTTTCAATAGTGCATATATTCAATTACAGTTAAATTTAAAACTTTAGGTTGGGAAAATAATTCTCTTCAAATATACAATGAAATAGACCTGGGAGTAGGTTATAGACATTTTGTTTGTTGACAAGTACAGTATGAGCAAGGAATGATCAAGCAGCTGCTAAAAATATTAAAGCAAGGTCAGATTGCACTAATGATTATATAGAGTTTGTTCATCATGGGAAATAGTAGTATTATGTTGCAAGCAGACCATACATGCATTATTCTGAATACTAGGTTACATAGAATAGTAAATATTAAAATGTATAAAGGAAAATATGATCAAGATGATGGGAGATAGTGGAAATAATGGTATTTGACAAATGATTCCAGGAACTGAGTCTTTTGATTTTAGAAAATAGAAGACTAAGAGAAAGGCATAATACTTGTTTTAAAATAATTTAAAATCTTCCATATGGCAAAGGACATAGGCTTAACTAGAAAGCCCGGGTAGTTTGCACTTTCTAGAGAAGGATACAAAGGAGTGGGGTTGGCTGCCTGAGAAAGCCTTAGCATCCTTCACCACTTATTTGAAGGAGACAGAACCATCACACCACCTGTGTGTGATGTGTGGGAATGAATTTTGTACCTTGTAGATCAGATCATTGACTCCTGGGGCACCTCACAATTCTTAAACTACAGCTTTTATTAACTAGCCTGATAATTGATAAGGACTTTTAAAGATATTTTCTTTATGTTTCACTAAAGCGAAATCATTTTACTTCATTATGCAGACATTGTTAATGTGGGTTGCTGGGTATGTATGGGATTTAAATGTGAAAATGATTATTACATTGTAATCTTATAGATAACTATAAATAATTTATAAATAACTATAAATAATCTTATAGATAGCTGCTATAAGATTCAAAATTTTAATTCTTTTCCTGTCAATCTTATGTTCCTTAGGGGTGAAAACATTAGCAAATGATTTTATTTTCTGTACTGTTAGATATTGCAAACCTTTTCTTAAAGTTATATAAAGCATGTCAAGTCATCTCCTTTCCCTACTCCAACACTCAGTACTTTTTAATGGCAAAGATCTGGCCTGTATTTTATCAATTTGACGTGGAGTTTTTTCTAATTCTGTTTCTTTAGTCTGTATTACAGGTCACTGAAGCACACCATAAGTACTTGTCTCAAGTGGTCAGTTACATAAAATGTACTGGGCTGACTGTTTTAGAATAAAAAGCAGTCTGGCATTATGATGTGATAATTATTACTTTCAGAGAAAGTTAATTCATTCTTAAAGTATATTGTATTAGTTACAAATTTAAGATGTAAAAATGGTATAACTTATGAGGGAGTGAAATGATTAACCACTTGTGATTAGTGCTCATAAGTTTTAACCGTAAAATATTCTAAAACATATTTGCTCAATTAGCATATTTGGGAAAGCAGTTGCTTTTGCAAGGGTAATTTATAGGCAATCACCTGAAAACATATCAATAGGCATAGGTCAGCATTTTTCATTATTAATCATCATTGCTATACCTCTGCTGTTTAAATAGTGTTTCTGTTTTTTATGGCATTTGATAAAATTTTAAGGGTATGGTCTTGGTATTAAGGCAAGATGTTCAAAGAGGTTAATCACGTTTATTTTTAGCTTTTTCTTAAAATATTCATATTTTAGGCAAATAATATCTTTAACTTTTGATTAATCATTTTCAGTAATGTGTCTTTGCTAATTTTCTCCTTTTGTTTTATTTCCCCTTTTTCTCTATAATTAAAAAAGAAGACCTCTTCCTAAAAGAAACAAAAACAGTGGTAACAATGGAATGATTTATAATGTGAAATTATTAGTTTTTGTGTATAGATGTTTTTCAAATTTCTGAAGAAATAAAAGGCAAGCAGGTGACAAGAGTCTTTCTCCTTGCATTGGCTCTTTCATTTTCTTCAGTGGCTTTTCCACTTTCCTTATCTGACAAAAGCAATTTGAGGAATATTCTTAACAGCAAACCTGATTTTTAGCAAAATCTGTGAGTCTTGATAGTTCAATTGAAGTGAGCATGTATATATTACTGTCAAAGAATTACTTAATTCGGAATAATAGACAACGTATATGGCTTATTTGCTAAACTCTTTTTGGGTATTATCTCATGTAATGCTCCTTGTAAACCTATGAGTTGATTACTGCTGTCTATGTGAGAAAACTGAGATGTAGAGAAGTTGAGTAACACATCTAGGAAGTGGCGGAGTCTAAACTCAGACTCAGATCTGATCTAACAGACTGAGGTCTTAAATACCAATGCCATGATAAGGTATCTCTCAAGGGAATCTGAGTAGATTGGCATCTTTTGGAGCAGAAATATGCTTCCTACCCTGACTTCTGGACAAGCTTTGGAATCTATTTAACCTTTAGCTTTAAAAGAGGAAATGAGTTGGAGAGAGGTACACATTTTTACAAATCATATATTCATTCTTTGGACTTCACTATGGCATTTCAACAAAGATGCTGACCATTAAATGTTTATACTAGCCTCAGGGCAGAAGCCATCTACTTATTTAAAATTAATCTTTAGCCAGCTATTAGAAAAAAATAAGCAAAACTGTCTGAAGCAAGAAATGTAAAATATACACTATGTGATGCCATGAAAAGAACTTTGGAGTGGACAGCCCAGGGGTCTTATTGAAGCATGGCCACTTACATAACTTTGGGTAAGTTACTCTGAGCCTTAGCTTGTTCATCTGTAGAAGGATGAGATTAAGTAATTCAAAGCATTGTTGCAAGGATTAAATGAGATAAAATGCCAGGCACATAGTAGAATAATCATTCCCCTTTTTTCTATTCCAAGTTTTAAAGAAAGTTGGGTGTGTTTTTGAATGGAAGAGTATCAGTACTTTTATTATTTGAAGTTTGAAAAGGGTGACATTTTCTAGTCTCTTTTTTGTATTATATTCTCCTAGTTGAAATATGGATGCAGCCTTTTGATGTTGAGTTGCATTTTCTTGAGTGTCTAAGCTGCCAAAAATAGCTTGTTTACTTTGTATTAAATAGTAGAAGATCTTAATGATGTTAGAGGAAAGACAATGGTGGATAGTACTGTATTTGCTTTAACTGTCATTGAAACATCCAGTTTTCTTCCATGTTAAAGTTTAGTTGTCTTATTTAGGTAGTGCTTTAGTTGGCAGAGTACAGAATAAAACCCTTGAGGTAGGGATTCAGATGATTTCCTAGTATCTGATAGAATCATCAATAATCCTTACCTAATTCTTATGTAACTTTAGAGAATATCCTCTTTTCTAAAAAGAGAATATCAGAACACAGTGAAATGTCTCAGAGTTCTCCTGAAACATTGTATTGCCGTTCCTCCCTGGCAGCCAGGCGCGCCTCCAGTCCTCCCCTCGGTCCCCAGCAGCGGAACAGCGGCTGGGAGGCCTTCCGGCGCCGTTTGCCGCGTGGCCGCCTCCTCTGCGGCACTACGACGTACTGCGAGAAGTGGAGCTCAGGGGTGGAGATGTGTCTCTTCCTTGAAGACCTGCGGGAGGGCTCCTGCATCCTCTGCCTCTGCTCCAGGGCGTTTGTGGAAGATCGGAAATTGTGCAGTTTGGGATTAAAAGGCTACTACGTTAAAGACGATGGCAACAGTGCAGGAGAGCAAGCTACAGAAGAGGAAGAAGGTGGTCGTCCCCAGGGCACTGCAGAGTCACGTGACAGCAAAGATGTAGGCCCAAATGAAAGTGAACTTGATTCTGAGGCTGAACTCATGAGAAGTATGGGACTGCCACTTCAGTGTGGTAGGGTGTCTGCACATAAGAATTTTGAGGTATCTATGAATACTAGAAACAAAGTTTAAAAAGAGAAAAAACATCAAAAGAAGTACTTAGATGAAATTAAGAGAGAATCTTGGAGACAAGAATGTGAGGAAGATGACATTTTGGCTTCAGATTCAGATGATCCATCTTCATCTGAGAATGAGAACACCAGAAGGTATAAACTTCGAACCAAAAAAGACATTGAAGGTGAGAATCTTCCTGCTGAAAATACGTTATCTCCAAAGCTGGAAATTACGGAGCTCTGGGAGAAGTACTGGAAGGAATACCGGGGGGAACTGCTGTGGCAAAGATGGCAAGAAAAGCATGCAGGTCAGACGCCGTCCTCAGAACCCTGGAACATCCCTAATACAGAGGTGGAATGGGAGCAGCATTATAGCCAACTGTATTGGTATTATTTGGAACAGTTTCAGTATTGGGAAGCTCAGGGTTGGACTTTTCATGCTTCACAAAGCTGTGATACAGATACTTGTGTGTCTAAAACAGTAGTTGACAACAAGAAAGACGAAAATCGCACGAAAGCAGATGAACTTTCTTCTCCATCTTCATCAATGGATAGCGAAAGCTCTAGTTCAAGTGATAAAGATCATAATGAAATTCTTGATGGACTTAGTAATATAAGTCTGAATTCAGAGGATGTAGAACAGAGCCGATTAGATCCCTCTGTGAGTTGTGACGGACAGCAGAAGAGAATGCCTTGCTTAGGGCCAAAGTGAACCATGTAATGGAGGAAGCAAGGAAAGCAGCTTGTCTGGGAACAGAAGCACAAGCCAACCAGCTCAGGATTCACAAGAGTCATCAGAAGCAAACACAATCACAGACAGACCACACCTCATCGGCACTGATGGAGATGAGAGTGGCAAAGATCCACCTGAACAGAAGCCAAGCAAATTCAAGAGGAGCCACGAACTGGACATTGATGAAAACCCGGATTCAGACTTTGATGTCGACGGTTCCCCTCTAGGATTCAAGCATGGCTCAGGACAAAAATATGGTGGAATTTCAAATTTCAGTCACCGGCGGGTCAGGTATCCACACAAGAATGTGAAGTACAAGTCAAAGTACTTGGACATAAGAAGACAAATCAATATGAAAAACAAACACATCTTCTTCACTGAAGAGCCAGGAAAAACTCTTTTCAAGAAAAGCAAAACTTTGAATAAGGTAGAAAAATTCCTAAAATGGGTAATGAACCAATGGATGAGGAAGCATCGCAGGAGTCAGTTTCTCATAACAACGTTCAAGATACTTGCACAAGCAGTGGTTCAGAGGAACAAGAAGTGTCTGTTGAAAAAGGGGATGACCCACCGGAGACGAGTGAGCCAGAACCTGGAAAGCGTCGTGCCATGTCTTCAGCTGGGGAAGTGGGAACAGAGAAAACTGACAGGGACAGCACAGAAGCAGCAGTGACAGATGAGGGTGACTGCCCCACCCAGGCTGCACCAGACCGTCTTCAGGTAGAAGCTGAAGCTGAAAATAAAAAGAAGAAGAAGAAGAGCAAGAACAGAAAGGGAATTGGTCTGCCTCCTGAGATCACTGCTGTGCCCGAGCTGGCAAAGTACTGGGCCCAGAGATACAGGCTCTTCTCCCGCTTTGACGATGGGATTAAATTAGACAGAGAGGGCTGGTTTTCAGTTACACCCGAGATCGCTGAGCACATTGCTGGCAGGGTCAGCCCGTCCTTCCAGTGTGACACCGTAGTCAACGTATTTTGTGGAGTTGGAGGAAATACCATTCAGTTTGCCTTAACAGGAAAGAGAGTGATCACCATTGATATTGATCCTGTTAAGATCGATCTTGCTCACAGTAATGCAGAAATTTATGGGGTAGCAGACAAGATTGAGTTCATCTGTGGAGATTTCCTGCAGCTGGCTTCTCGTTTAAAGGCTAATGTCGTGTTTCTCAGCCCTCCTTGGGGAGGACCACACTACACCACCGCCGAGACCTTCAACATCAGCACCATGATGTCTCCTGATGGCTTAGAAACTTTTCAGACTTTCCCAGAAGATCACTAATAATATCATTTATTTTCTTCCAAGAAATGCTAATATTGACCAGGTGGCGTCCTTGGCTGGGCCTGAGGGCAAGTGGAAATAGAACAAAACTTTAATAATAGATTGAAGGCAATCACTGCTTATTTGGGGGAACTGATCCGCAGATCAGCCTCTGAATCATAAGTGAGGTGGTATAGAGATCAAAAGATCATAACGGTCAGAACACTATTCACTTGGAATTTCTTCTCTGTATTCACTGATACTTTGTACCCATAGTCAAATGGGTATTTGTACCCTAATACACTTTTTCCCCACATTGATGCAGTACCATCCGGAATTTGCTTTTAAACATCCATTTATTTTATAAAGTTAGTGTTTTTTAAGTTTCTATTGAAAAAAATATGAAATATATTTTGTAATATAGAAGTTTATATTCTTTTTCTATTAAAATGGCAGTGAAAGGAAGAAAAAAAAACCCATTATATTCTCAGCCATGCATTTTGGACCAGTTGCTTAGTAGTTAGATTTTGAATCCGATTTTGTTTCTTGTCTTGAATCAGTGTGTTTTTTTTAATTAAATTTTATTTTTTTATACAGCAGGTTCTTATTAGTTATCCATTTTATACATATTACTGTATATATGTCAATCCCACTCTCCTAATTCATCACACCAACACCACTACCCCTGCCACTGCCCCCCTTGGTGTCCATACGTTTGTTCTCTACATCTGTGTCTCTGTTTCTGCCCTGCAAACCGGTTGATCTGTACCATTTTTCTAGGTTCCACATATATGCATTAATGTACGATATTTGTTTTTTCTTTGTGACTTACTTCACTCTATATGACAGTCACTAGATCCATCCACATCTCTACAAATGACCCAATTTCATTCCTTTTTATGGCTGAGTAATATTCCATTGTGTATATGTGCCACATCTTCTTTATCCGTTCGTCTATCGATGGGCATTTAGGTTGCTTCTATGACCTGGCTATTGTAAATAGCGCTGCAATGAACATTGGGGTGCATGTGTCTTTTTGAATTATGGTTTTCTCTGGGTATATATGCCCAGTAGTGGGGTTGCTGGGTCATATGATAATTCTATTTTTAGTTTTTTAAGGAACCTCCATACTGTTCTCCATAGTGGCTGTATCAATTTACATTCCCACCAACAGTGCAAGAGGGTTCCCTTTTCTCCACACCCTGTCCAGCATTTGTTGTTTGTAGATTTTCTGATGACGCCCATTCTAACTGGTGTGAGGTGATACCTCATTGTAGTTTTGATTTACATTTCTCTAGTAACTAGTGATGTTGATCAGCTTTTCATGTGCCTCTTGGCCATCTGTATGTCTTCTTTGGAGAAATGTCTATTTAGGTCTTCTGCTGATTTTTTGATTGGGTTGTTTGTTTTTTTAATATTGAGCTCCATGAGCTGTTTATATATTTTAGAGATTACTCCTTTGCCCATTGATTCATTTGCAAATATTTTCTCCCATTCTGAGGGTTGTCTTTTCGTCTTGTTTGTAGTTTCCTTTGCTTTGCAAAAGCGTTTAAGTTTCATTAGGCCCCATTTGTTCGTTTTTGTTTTTATTTCCATTACTCTAGGAGGTGGATCAAAAAGATCTTGCTGTGATTTATGTCAAAGAGTGTTCTTCCAAAGTTTTCCTCTAAGAGTTTTATAGTGTCTGGTCTTACATTTAGGTCTCTAATCCATTTTGAGTTTATTTTTGTGTATGGTGTTAGGGAGTGTTCTAATTTCATTCTTTTACTTGTAGCAGTGTGGGGTTTTTTTCTGCCACAAAATATTTGGTTAAAATAAATTATTACCGGATGTGGTATATTAAACAGATTATCTTAGAGCTGCTCTGCGGGAAAGAGGGATTATAATTCTGCATTACACTTTATTCTAAAATGGTATCTTATTTCACTCAAAGTTTCAAAAAAAGATAAATTAGTTTATTAGCATAAAATTTGCTTATTTTGCTTATGTTTAATGAAGGCTGAGATTTTTATTTTTCCCCATTTAGGTATAGAAGGTGAGTTTGTATTGTCAAATGAGAAATCTAATTCATAGAAGTCAAAAGCAGGGTTTAGATTTTCCCTGTGATAAAACGCAAAGACAGCGGTCTCTGAACTGAGTCAGGGGCCTGTGTTCCCGTTCCTGTTCTTTCAGCAGTTCATTTTCTTATATTAATCAAACCACTCAACCTAGCTGGTTCCTAGTGTACAGCAGAGGTTGAACCAGGTTGGGTTTTAGTTTTTGTGCTTTAGGGGTTACAGAACTTGGAAGAACTAAAGAAGAGAAAGCCAAGGGGATACTGCTTACATACACATGTAAAAACACCCACTGTAACCTGAGCCCATCTATTTTATATTGGAATTCTGTATAAAGTTTCATTTGAAAGAAGAGTGTCACATTTACCCCAAAAATAGATGATGATTTTTAAAATTTAAATTTGCTCAATTAGATTATCCCCAAATCCTCTTCCAATTCTGGCATTCACTGTGTCTGTATTTCTTGTCCTCATTACTTGGAGGCATAGTGTGAAGGGCAGTCAGGACTATGAATCAGAAGACCTACTAACTCAGGTTATGGTACTAATTACCTGAGCAAATTATAGCTTCTTAGTTTTTTGGACTAACTGTTCTTTACAGAAACTATCTGTTTTGTAGTCTGTGGTTCCAGGCTACCACAGACAGACCCAGTTTATTTTGTGGTGGAGTTGTAAATATGGAATTGGAATATATTTTTAAACAAGAATAATTGGTAAACTAAGGTTCAGTGTTAATCATAATACTTGACTCCTGTAGGCACAGCTGTTATCCATAATCTTCAATTACTTTATTACTATCCAATTTTCAGTTGCTCTAATATAATAGAATATTAGTATAATTGATCTAAAATAGATTACTTAAAATATTTTAAGTTCTACTATTGGAATCCATTACATGAATTTTTGTTTTTGTTTTTGAATGGGGCAGAGGTACTTTATTTCATTACTTGGACTAAAAAGTAAAATCAAAGGTCAGAGTTTTCCAGTGGAAACCAAGAGGAAATGTTATGAATATCCAAGGTATACTCAAAACTATATACAACCTAGAGCCAATTCAGAGAGCTCAATAATCTTCAAAGTGGTTTTCATACATTAATTAATGCTGATGGCATCCCAAGGGTGAAAGAAATTTAATTCTCATATTTTAGTTATGGATAACCACAGGAAGACTCTGAATGGATCAAAATGTGCCATTTTAATAAGGCAGGTCAACAAATATTTCATCAAATATCTACCACATCAGCAATATATGAGGCGCAAAGTATCCCACTGATGTGGCCTACTTTACAGCCTGTTTTTTTGTTTGTTTGTTTTAGACTTTATTTTATAGAGGAGTTTTAGATTCACAGCAAAACTGAGAGGGGTATGGGATTTCCCACATACTCTTCGCCCCCACACATGCATAGCCTCTCCCGTTTATCAACATCCCTCACCATCTATCAGTTGTACATACGTTACAATTGATAGACCTACATTAACTCATCATTATTTTCCGGAGCCCATAGTTTACATTAGGGTTCACTCATGGTGTGCATTGGGTTTGGACAAATGTATTGGGACATGTATCTACCATAATAGTATCATACAGGATAGTTTCACAGCCCTAAAAATCTTCCTGTGTTTTGCGTATTCATCCCTCCATCCCCCCTAACCCTTGGCAACCAATGATCTTTTTACTGTCCCTATTTTGCCTTTATTACATGATGTTTTGGGAAAGCAGGTTTGTCTTTAAAATTATTGTTTGCTTAGGTTTTATATTAAAATTAGTTGCTATTTCTATAAACTGACTACACAAGTTAACCAGACAGGCAAAGGTGGTCTGGAAATTCATAAGTAGTTCATATGTGAATCACTCAAGGAGATATGTACTCATTAAGATTTCAGTGTTCAAAATATTCAGAGTTCAAGGATTATTGTTGAGGGTACGTTGTATACATTTTGTATGCTGGCTTGTGTTTTTGTGACTACTGTGCAAATTGTTAAAAGGAACTGACTAGAAAAATTTTTATTAAATTTCACACAAAGTAGCTATTAGAGGTGACAATATCAGTTAGTTTTTCCAAGTTTTTTGTGAAGAGAATTGCCATCCCTGTTCCCTACTCCCACCAGTAATCAATAATCGTTTTCTCCTTACAAAGTCATTGCTGTGCAAAAATGCTGAAGAAATGGTAATGTAAGATGAGGCAATTCAGTAAGTTAAGTAAGTATGAACATGTTGCTGAAGCAGAGAAAAACATAGTGTTGTCAGCGAATAGAGACCTCCCCACAGAAGTTCCATAAACGCAGCTTTTAGGCATTAGAGACAGAGGCAGAAGAAATATCCGAAAAGGAAAAGGGAAAGGGTGGCAAACCCAAACTTCCTGAATTTCAGAATTATTTTCCAGGCTGTCCTGGCACTTAGGAATAGGAAGTTTCCTCCTCCTCCATTTGCCTAGAGAGCATCCTTGGCCTCTACCTACTGGATGTAGTAGCAACTCCCCCCACCTACTCCTTCAGCTTGTAATAACCAAAAATGTCTCCAGACATTGGCTACCTCCCCTGCCCCCACACTGTGGGGTAGGGAACTCACTCCCAGTTGAGAACCACCAGATCCACCACCTTCTTTAGAGTGGTGGTTTATATGCTTATCTGCACATCACCTTAATTTGTGGAACAGAGAACCTGACCTGTATTTAAATGTGTTTCACACCTCCTACTGAAGTATGTTCCAGGCTCGAAGTAACTGATTTACAATGAGCTTTTCCAACAGCTCATTTATAAATGAGGAAATAATGTATTTGTCTGTATTCTCACTCAAGATGTAGTTTGTGCTATTGAGAGACTAAAAATGATATGTAGGAAAGGTGTAGTTGTGACCCGTCAAATGTGTTTTATAGGTGAAGTTGTGTATCTCCTTTTTGCATTGGTGCTATGACTCATTTTTTCCTTTCAACATATCACTTCATTCATGTTTGGTGTCACAATGATTATTGAATATGTATCTTTTCATTAAAAGGAGTAATAAACTACTAAATATTGGCATAAAAAGAGGGCACATTTTGAATATTATTTATTTGGTATTTTAAAACCAGGTAAATCTGATAGCATGGTGAGCAAAAATCTGAGTCCCAATAAAATGGTTCTAAATCTCAAAAGCTTTGTTGAAGATGGCATTGGTCAGTTCCATTTTTGTGAACGTTATCACCAATCTTTTAAAGAACATTGTCTGAGTTAGAAACAAAATGGCCCTGGTCTGGCCTCTTCCTCTAGTGAGCTCTGTGACTTGGGAAAATCACCTCTCTGGGTTTAGAGATTCCTCATCTGTCAAATCTAAGGGGACAGACCAGATAGCCTTCCAGGACTGTGCCAGCTCAAAATACTGTCAGATTTTTTTTAAATGTTCACGAACTGTGAAATTAATTTTTTTTTTTAGTTCTAAAGCTGTTACAGAGTAGTGAAACTAAAGGAAGAAGATAAAGGTATAAATTTCATTCAAAGATGACTCCAAATAAACTGATCTATTAAATTGAGCTGTGTGTTATATGGAAAGGGGTGCTCATTCAGTGCTAAAAATTACTAGCTCTAAACTGTATGAAGTGATTTTTGTGGGTAACCAGGTTTGCCCCCGACTACTCTGTGGGAAGAATATTTCAAAGTTAAAAAAGCAAGATTGTGCCTTTGACAACTGAAAACCAAGCTGTCAGAATTATTTTTATTTTTTGCTTCCATTTTGTATAAAATGATTGTGAAGACATCAAATAATGTCAAAGAAATCTCATGGTTGGTCATCTCTATAAAACCATGTAATCGGTTATAGCTAGTATAGTCTGAGATTCTTTTAAACAATAGAGATAGTTTTTCAAATAGCAATGGCATATTTATTATATAAATCAAGGTCACTCACTCAGTAAATGTAGTGTCCTACCTTTAATACTATATTTTATTGATAAAGTATATAGGTTTTTAGATGTCCTCTAACCAGTTTTGCAGCTGGGTGTGGAGAATAATAATATTCCATTCTAATTCCTAGAATAATTACTTCACCTTCTACAGCAGCAAACATTTTTATCCTTCTCAGTTAATATGCACAGTTGCAAATGTCATATATCATAAAAATAGTTTCTTTTCAAATTTAGCTATAAGATTTGACAATAATCATTCAGAGCAGTGACCATATTAATAAAAAAATATTTCTCTTCTTTTCTGAGCACTTTAATTTTTCTTCCTGCATCTTGATTGCTTTACTAAATTATAGACATAATATCTGATACTTCTAACCATTTTGAGATTGATTATTAATGAAAGGGGCATAGAGAAAGGAGAACTAATCTGGAAGTTTGTCTCTAAAATGTTGTTATTGAGTTATGACAGATGTATTGTCAGATTTCTCTATTCTCTTATTTAGGTGATGATGGCCCCTTAAGGGTGATCATTAATTTTGGGCAATTAGTTTATTTCTTTTACATGCAGACTGAGACGTAAGGATTTAAATAGCAGTGTCTGAATCAAAACTCAGATTTATCTTCGAAGTATTAGGGCAAAGTCACAAAGCTTTCCTGGACTTCAGTGTCCTTTATATAAAATGGAGATAACAGTTCTTAAGAATACTGTGGAGAATGCCTATTAATGAATGATATGTTCGTGCCAAATATGAAATATCATTTCTAAATAATAGGATTTGATCAAATTATCATAGCATCTTTCTACTTGCATCAAGTAAAATTGCAATAGTTGATCTGTAAAAATTAAAGAATAGAACTCAGTCTTTCATATAACTCCATTTGCTTTTAGGGTCAAAGGAAAGCAATCTTTTGGGACAGAAGATTCAACGATTAAGGAGGAATAGGAAGAAATAGGATAAATTTCCTAAATCATGCAAATTATTGTGCTCTGATAATTCAGCTGGAATTTAAACTCTGCTTTTGAAATAGATACTGTTTCTTTCATAAACAAAAATGAGAGCCAATTTTTTTCTATGAAGGGAACATACTTCACAGCTGCATTAATTTAAAACACTAAAATAACAGGGTGGCAGCACTCAGTAAGAAACCAGTGTGGCTTTTGGCTACATTTCTGTTGCTTCTAAGTCCTTTTCAAATATTGTAATTAACTATACTGTTTCTGCTGTTTATTCTGCTTATACTAATTTATCCATGCCATTCCTTGAGTTGCTGGTTCTACCCCCTTAGTAAGAAAGAATATGAGAAGAAAACAGTTTGCGTCTTACTGTGGCGATTGCTGTGTCTTGCATGAAGCTTTCTTTATATGGAAATTGTATTTCTCTCCTCATTCCAATCCATTATTTTTTTCCTGTCTCTAGATGTAAGGTTCTTAACGATGTTGGAGATTTCATCAGATGAGGACAAACAGCTGGTGAACATTCTCTGGCTCCTCAATCCCTTTTCCATATCTTACTAAAACCCCTTTCCATGATAAATACCTGGAAATATTTAGAAGCCCAAATATTCAATTAAATTTGTATTACATTGCTCACTTTTCTGTGTTTTCACCACATTGTGTCAAGTCATTTGAGGAGGTAACCATAATATTATGTGGAAATAGTTTCCTTTTCTAGAATTAAATTTGATTCTAATGTTACTACTATAAATTTCATCCTACTATTAACAAGGACCAAAAGAGTTTTAACAATGTCCTTGCCTTTTTTTTTCTTTCCCCTGCCGCCTACTATTATAAAAATTGACAGATGTGAATCCCAGGGCAGCTTCTAAGAGGGTATATCAAAATGGGGACCATAAAATGTATTTAATGTAGGAAACTTGGAACTGTTTTGAACATGTTAAATCACTACTCTTTGCAAATAGGAAGAAGAAGCCACCTATGACCAAACTCTTGAATTCCGTAGAGGAGGTGATGGCCAGCCAAGACGATCCACTCGGCCAACCCAGCAGTTCTACCAACCTCCCCGGGCTCGGACCTAATGTGAGAAGGTAAAGTTGACATTGTGAGGAGCTTTCCATGTAAAGAAAGATACTATCATGTTAAATATATAAGTCCAGTTATATATAATATATTATTATATATAATAATATATGAATATTTTATATATATATAATATTTCATATAGACCTACCTCATTTTATTGTGCTTCATTGTATTGCACTTCACAGATATTGCATTTTTTACAAATTAGAAGTTTCTGGCAACCCAGCATCAAGCAATTCTATCAGTGCCATTTTTCTAACAGCATTTGCTCACTTTTCTGTCTCTGTGTCACATTTTGGTAATCCTCACAATATTTCAAACTTATTATTATTATTATATTTGTTATGGTGATCTGTAGTCAGTGATCTTTGATGTTACTATTACAAAATGATTATGACTCACTGAAGGCTCAGATGATGGTTAGCACTTTTTAGCAGTAAAGTATTTTTAATTAAGGCATGTACATCGCTTTTTAGACATAATGCTATTGCACACTCAATAGACAACAGTATAGTGTAAATATAACTTTTATGTGCACTGAGAAACCAAAAACTTAGGGTGATTATTTTATTGCGATATTCACTTTATTGTGGTGGTCTGGAACTGAGCCCTCAGTATCTCTGGGGTTTGCCTGTAATAGAAGAAAACTAATGTTTTAAAACTACTTTCAATTATAAAGTACTTAAGATAATACCATAGTTACAAACTACTTTTTCTCCAAACCGTTCCCTGCAAATGCTATCCCTAATCCCCTTTTTTCTCTATACCTACTCTTTTCTATTGGAGGTGATGACAATCAGTGAAATGACTATAGGTTTGAAAGCAGGAAGAAGATGAAAGAAAACAAAGGACTAAATAATTATCAACCTGGGTAATTGAGTTTATTTTTTGTTTAATTGATTTCAGTCCTTTTTAAGAAAGAGGAAATGTTTCATATATATCTTCAGGAATTGGATGAAGACAACATGACTGCTTATTGAGATGTAATTTTGGGGCCTTATGCTGTCAGTACAGAAACTTTCATCTTAGAGTTTCAGAAAGAGAGGTGGTATCTGAAAATCATCTTCAGTAGGAAGGAAGAGAAATATAACAAAGTCAGCAAATTATAGGACCAATCTAAGACATTCTCATTTTGATGAACAAAGACCTTACTTCTTAATATGTTTTTAGAAAGAAATACTTTCACCATCTTTGGTAACATTTCTATTTTTTCCTTATGCCAGGGTTTTTGAATATTTTTTTTTTAATAATTAGAGTTTTCCCGTTACAGCTTTTGTTATACATCACATAAGACTATTTTAGACTTTATATCTTTTTTCTTAGTCTCTTCTTAGTAGCAAGACTATTGAGAATTTTTAAGAAATTGTTCCCAATTCCTTATTTCCTTATTTCAGCTGTTCATTCTGATAATGCTGTTATCCACATTGTATTTGTCCCCTACTGTGTGACTCTCAAACCAGCCAAGACTGTTTAGCACTTGAAATGCAGCTAGCCTGAATTGAGATGTGCTATAAATAAAAAATGCATACCAGATTTCAGACTTAGTTTGAAAAAAAACTCAATAATTTTTATTATTTATATATCAAAATGATAATATTTTAATAGATTGGGTTAAATAAAAAGTTATTACAATAATTTCACCTGTTTATTTTTACTTGTTAATGTGGCTACTAGAAAAGTAAGAATTACGTATGCCTCACATTATATTTCTGGACAGCACTGTTCCAGAGTCTTACATCTCCTGCAACTTCCCCAGAGCTCTTTCATTGGTTAAAAATTAGTTCTGTCATCCTAAATGAAGAAATGTTTTCCTGTATTTTCTAGCCCTTTGCTCCTTATGTAATAGTGTGCCTGGAGCAGAAGCCTGATGCTATTTGACTTCTGATTTACCCGAGTAAGCCAGTGTAGCACCTTTTTCCTCTTATCGTTGGTTTCTCTTTGCACTTAATACAAGGCTGTCAAGTAAACAAACGTGACCTTTTGCCCACAGTATCACAGAAGAGCTACTTCTTGACTTTGGGCATTTTTCTGTAGCATGCAAGAATTGACCAAAGCAGAATCAAAGTATACGTAAGGACTTCAGCAACTTTACATTGTGCACGGTTGAACATCCACTTTTAAAATTAGCTCAGTGTGCTTATAATTAAATCTTATTTAAGGTAAATGAAAACAGAATTCCCTGTTAGCTTTCCAGGGTCTTCTAAATTGTTTAAAACAGGTTTTAAAATGAGGCCAAAGGTTCTCAACCCTCTGATTGCTCTAGGACAGTGGATGCAGGACTCTAGGGCTCTTCAAGGGTGCCTTAGGGCTGTTGAAGGGAGGGCTAGAAGTAGAGAGAAGATGGTGGGCGTGAGTAAGAGTGTAGCCAATGGGTAGAACTCTCAGTCCTCTGGCCTCTTCTTTAGTGTCTTTCATATGTTTTATACATTAGGGTTCCATCAAAAATTTCCTTTGAAAAAGAGTACACTGCTTAAAAGTAAATTATAAACCATAGCCCTGGGGTAATTGTAGCTTATTCGTATCAAACTGTACAGTGCAAATTGTTCCTAATCAACTAAAACATTACAATCTTGTACAGTGCAAATTGTTCCTAATCAACTAAAACCTTACAATCTAAGTGGTTCTCTATGTTCCCTGAGCTAAAACTTCCATCTTTCCCAGATGCTTGCTTTCGATTATACTGTTGACATGGAAATCCTCACAGTAAGAAAATTAATTTTGGTGGTGGACAGTCCCATGATGGTATCACTACAAAAACCTCACTGCAAAATTTACTCTAAAAATTAATTAGTAAGGCACATGTGATCTTGGTTGAAAAAACTTATTTATTCATTTTTGTACTTAGTTCAAACATATGTTATGAAAAATTATGAAGTAGAATTAAATATACTATCTTTGAATGGGAGGTTCAGCAATAAGAATTATACTTTTTGCTTTTGTCACACAACTGAATATATTATTTTCTTTTTTTTAAGTTGATATATTTATTACTTTTTTTTCTTAAGATATAATTTTAAATGAAAGGTTTTTAGCATAGGCCTTTTATTTTTTTATTATTTTTAATACATCTTTATTGGAGTATAATTGCTTCACGATACTGTGTTAGTTTCTGTTGTACAACAAAGTGAATCAGCCACATGCATACATGTATCCCCATATCCCCTCCCTCTTGTGTCTCCCTCCCACCCTTCCTATCCCACCCACCCCTCTAGGTGGTCACAAAGCATGGAGCTGATCTCCCTGTGCTTCCCACTAGCTGTCTATTTTACATTTGGTAGTGTATTTTGTTTTTATTTCCTCATTCCTGGTTTCCATTTAACTTAAACATTTAAAAAGAAGATATACACTGTATCCAGCCATTTGACTTCCAGCAAATATAAGCATGAATTCTAATATATGCTGAAATTTTTGTAAGATTTTGTTATTTAAAATTATTCAAGATAGTAAGAAACACTTAAGACACTTTCTTTTATCAGTTCTAAAGAACATAATTTCGTAGTCATAATCTTTATGTTTTGGGTACTTTGCTAGGTGATGAATGACCCATAGTAGCTGCGAAGTAAGTGTTTTTTAAATCAATGTATTAAATCCAAGATTTAAAGTTGTTGATGTGTAATTTACATTCTTTGATTATCCTAAGAAGGTTTTTTACAAGCCTTCTATACCATCGCCACCACCGCCCACCCCTACATACTCATATACTTCCCCAAAAGTGGAAAGGGAATTAGATTCTGCTTGAGCCTGGTACTAAGGACAACATCAGTGCTTAGCAAAAGCAAGAGATAGCTGGGAGTTAGGGCTCAGTGGAGGAGGAGGTCTCTGGGGGCAATGTGGGAAATAGGCCTAGGTCTGAGAGAGTGCTGGCAAGTCAGATTCACCCCCTGAGGGGAGAGAGGACCCAAAACCTCTAGTTCCTGGGCTCGTCATTGTTACAGACAACTTAGAGATAAGAGCATATATGGATAGAGAAAGTATACATAGTTATTTAATCAATGAAAATGACCAGAACTATGTGCATTTGGAGAGGTCTCTGACATTATTGGAGTCCTAGGAATTAGATACCAGTTATTGGTGGTGGCAGAAGAGTACGGCCTTAGACATGTTAAGAGTTTGACTTTGATGTGTTCGGTGCTATCATGAACTTCTGAATAAGAATTATATGATTAAAATTAAGCTTAAGAAATATTGCTGTTATGACATATATATACTACTAGGTATAAAATAGAGAACTAATGAGAACCTACTATATAGCACAGGGAACTCTACTCAATGCTCTGTGGTGACCTAAATGGGAAGGAAGTCCAGAAAAGAGGAGATATATGTATACATATGGTTGATGCACTTTGCTGTACACTTGAAACTAACACAACATTGTAAATTAACAATACCTCAATTAAAAAAAAAAAGAAATAAATATTGCTGTTGGATGTAGGATGGATTACAACACCAGGAGGGAAAGAATTTAAGAAGCTATTGCACTGGTCCAGTCAAAAAGTTACAGCCTCGTGTCCTGCTGTAAAAGGAGAGAAATGACAGACCTGTGTAGAAAGACTTTGTCACACACATCAGCAGGAAGCTCCCTAGTGCCATGGAGGTTAAGGCTAAGTATGCAAAGTGGTTTAATAAATGGTGACTCACTTTTAATTTTATTTCTAGTTTCTTATTTGTTTCATGAAAGAATAGTCTTCACAGTTTTGCATATTAACCAGAAACCTTGAAACCAATAGCTAAGCATAAACTACTATATAAATACCATGACTTTGTTTATTTTCTAAGGTCCAGGTTTTAGCACCATTTGTAGCTGGTAAAAGATGGATTTTTAAACGGCTTTTTTTTTTTTTTTTTTTTTTTTGGCAATCTAGATCAGCATCTTTTTGCAAAATTTTTCAAATCAAGGTCAGGGAAGTGATTGCCATAAAGATAGCTATTATTACAGGACCCCGTGATGCCAGCTGGATAGGCATCGTGTGAGGATAATAGTACCCAAAGCTCTTTATTTTCTAATCAGGAGACTATTTACCTCAGAAGACTTCTGCGCTGTTTGAATGCAGCCGTGGGAATGCTACCCATCCCTGCCCAACCATTCTTTCATCCATGAGACTGAAATAGGACTGAAGCAAACAAGGCTTCTCTCACCACCTCTCTCAGCCTTTTCTGTTGTCACCACCCAGAGTGTTTCTACTAGAGTGGTATCTGATAAAGGTGGGGGGCAGGCAGGGGGAGGCGACAGACTCAAGTAAATTACTTATGAGACTAAACCAGCTCAAAGGTGTTCAAAGGGGAAATGGAGGTGGGTAGAATGGGGGTAGAAGTGCATTGGCAGACTGCATCTTTTTTAGGTCATCCTCTGTTAAACTCTACTCAGTTAATCCGAATTCCTGAAGTGCACATGCTAGCAACAGAGGGACTAACAGTGACAGAGATGTGCTTTAAGAATTTCTAGAAGAAAAAATTATTTAAAATATTTTGCTTTTTGTTTACATACTGATTTATAGAAATTATAAATCAGTTTATTTATAAATCAGTATGTTTATGAATTAACAATGTCCAATTTGCTCTACTTGTGATCTATTGATACTTATACAAACACTTCACATTTACAGGTAAGTTTCAGCAGTGTATCTTGTGTATGGAAAAGTCAATTTGAGGGTCCAGTTTCACTTTCTTCCTCTCTTTTTAAATAGAGTCTTTGTGAAGAAAGGAGCTGTTGACTGAAACATCCTGGTCAAAACCTGTTGATAGACCTCCTACTTGCCCTTCAGAATAAGATGGAGCCATGGTGGATATTATTATTTGGAGAACTAAAAGACAGATTTTAGGGGCAAAAATTCAACCCACATAAAGAATGGGGGAAAAAATACAATAAATTAAGCAAATACCTTTTACAAGTGAAAGAATTTTTTCTTCTGCCATCAATAAAACCAGTGCACTATTAAATACATTGTTTTGCTGTATGTTTTATTTGCTGAATGTTATTTTTCTTGTTCATCTGGTACTAACCCCATACTAATTGCCTTCTGTAGAATGGCAATTACAGCATACTGATGCCTCCCTGTAACTACAGAATAAACTGACTTACACAGCTTGCCACATTTCTTACAAAACAACCTGAAGCCAAATAGCAGTTCTTAGTATGGTAACACTACTAAATATGACAGCAAAAAATATTCAAAACTTGTATATGTTGTTTTAGCACTCTATGAATGTAATTTGATTGAAAAACAGGCATTCCCTTCCTTATAAAATGTGCAGTGGATCTTTTAAGATGCATCTGGTTGCAGATAACAGAAAACACAGCTCAAACTGGCTTAAACACTAAAGTACTGACTGACTTCACTACCAAAAGCACAGTAGATTTCAGCTGGTTTAATTTAGTGACTCAGAGTTGTCATGAAAGATCCTGATTCTTTGCATCTCATTTCTGCTTTCTCTGGCATAAGCATTCTACAGCAGGCTGCCCCATGTGAGCCCAGGATGGCTACAGCTTCCTGAGCTATTAAATCCAGGGATGCGGTTGGGGTCCCTTCCAGAAGTGCACTTAGAAGAGAAATGAAGCTTTCACACTCAGGCCACATTTACCTGTATTGTGTGACTTTTCAACCTATGAACCAGAAACTTCAGCAAGGGTCTGTGGGTTAGTTTAGGCCTGATCCAAGTGTCCCACCCTTACAAGTGGGGGCCATCTGCTTTCCTGGAAGCATATTCGATTTGAGGCAGAGGATATATATCTGAAAGTCAGGATACTTGCCGAAAGGAGAGGGAGAGGTGTTGGAGAAGCAACCAGAATGTCCATTACAGAGAACCAGTACGTCTAAACTACAAACTCTTAATTTAATAGGACAAAAATAATAGTCTTAGTCCTATGAAGTAAGAGGTGAGTAGTTAAAAGGAAATAAGGAGAGGACTTCCCTGGTGGCGCAGTGGTCCCCTGCGCCTGCCGATGCAGGGGACACGGGTTCGTGCCCCGGTCCGGGAAGATCCCACATGCCGCGGAGCGGCTGGGCCTGTGAGCCATGGCCACTGAGCCTGTGCGTCCGGAGCCTGTGCTCCGCAACGGGAGAGGCCACAACAGTGAGAGGCCCGCGTACTGCAAAAAAAAAAAAAAAAAAAAGAATGGAATCTTGCCATTTGCAACGACATGGATGGACCTAGAGGGTATTATGCTAAGTGAAATAAGTGAGACAGAGAAAGACAAAGACCATATGATTTCACTTATATGTGGAATCTAAAATACACAACAAACGAATAAACATAACAAAAGAGAAACAGACTCATAGATACAGAGAACAAACAGGTGGTTGCCAGAGGGGATGGGAGTGGAGGGAGGAAAGAAATAGGTGAGAGAGATTAAGAGGTACAGACTTTCAGTTACAAAATAAATGAGTCATGGGTGTGAAATGTACAGTGTGGGGAATATAGCCAATACTTATGTAATGTCTTTGTATGGTGACAAATGGTAACTAGACTTATTATGGTGATCATTTTGAAATGTACAGAAACATCAAATTACTATGTTGTGTACCATGAACTAACATGGAATTGTAGGTCAATTATACTTCAAAAACAAACAAATTCATAAGAAAAGAGATCAGATTTGTCATTACCAGAGAGGGAGGAAGGGGGTTGGGGGGAATTGGATGAGGTGATCAAAAAGTATAAACTCCTAGTTATAAGATAAATATGTACTAGGGATGTAATGTACAATATGATAAATATAATTAACCCTGCTGTAGTTATATATGAAAGTTGTTAAAAAAGTAAATCCTAAGAGTTCTTGTCAGAAAGAAAAAATATTTCTATTTCTTTAATTTTATATCTGTATGAGATGATTGATGTTCACCAAACTTACTGTGGTAATCATTTCATGATGCATGTAAGTCAAATCATTATGCTATACAACTGAAACTTACACAATGCTTTTCAATTATATCTCAATAAAACTGGAATAAAAAAAGAACGTAGGATTATAATCAACTGCTTCAGTAAGAGAGGCCTCTGGAAGGGTCTCTTGCATTCTCAAAGCAAAGCTTACTAATTAGTTTTAAGTGTTTCCTAATCTGAGAAATGACAAGAATGAGAAAGAGACATATTTGGGGAACATTTTTTTTCTTCTCATTCAATTTCTCTCCTTTGAGAGCACAGGTATGAAACATACTAGTAGCACAGTGACTGCTTTGAAGGATTTGGGATCCTTCTGGGCTAGAGAAATACCAGGAAAAACTGGGTTGCTACTTAGAGAATATGGGGCTTAAAGAGGTGCTATTTGTTTGTTTTGTTGTTTATTTGCTTATATTAGAGATTCTGCCCACAAGAGCATGGGGTGAAACAACGGTCAAAGGGAAAATGGAAAGTTAAAAATAAGGATACAAATAAAGGAAAGAACTCTTAGGGAAATACTTGAAAATGAAGACAGGCTCTTTCAGCCCCCATTTTCCAAGAGGGCAGGTTGTCTGCATAATGGAGAACCCCCACCCCCATCCAGAACGTAGAAATCTTGGTATTAAAACTTCTTATGTTATGAGATTTTTTCTGAGTCATCTGAGGGTGTTCTCTGGGCAGTAGCGTGGATTCTTCTGGCACATGGTGAGGTCTTTTTTCCTTGCTAATTTGTCCATCTTCCTTCTTTCCAGATAATAGAAAGTCAATTTTATGACCATGGTTAGACTGACCATGTAGGTTAAAAACATCAAGACATTGCTTGCTGGTATTGTCAGGTCCACATTATATAATCCAGATTCATAGACAACATAATTTGAGAGAATTATGATGGCATCATATTTAGTTTCACATTGGGATGATCTTAACTGAAGTCATATAATGACTCAGTTCAGAGATTGCTGGGCTCAACCTCAATGAAACTTTTATAAAAGGCTTTGAGAGACTAGCTGCCCATCTTGCAGGGTCTAAATAGTTTTTTAAAAAATAAATTTAGAACAGCAATAGTAAGAAAATGTAGCCTCATGAAAGGGCAGACAGAACTTTTTTTTTTTTGATACCTATTTTTATGTCATCTGGTTTAAGAGATACAGAAATACCCATAATTTTCACAGGCTGTTAAATGCTTTGAGGTTTATAGGCAAAGAACAAAGAGGAATGTGGTGACATATTCCAACTTCAGGTGTCATATTCTTGCCCTTTCGTCACAAAAGAAAGGCTGTTTTGTTAAAGTTCGAGTTCACAGGATTTCTGCTTGTGTCAGGATAGAGCAACAGAGGAAGGCTTTACCTTCCTGCCTGAAACACATAAAGAACTGGACTAAATACATGAGACATTGGAACTCAAGACATTGGACATGGGCAACAAGGTACAGTGACTCTTGAGAGATGAGAAGCAACTGGGTGAGCCTTACAATTGCTTCAGCTTACTGCCTGGAGGAAGTTTTAAGGCCATGGTGAAAGGAGGAGGAACCCAGGTGGTACCTGTCAGTCTCTGTGAGTTGAGAGATAGAGGGGAGAGCTTAGGGAAGACAGGGTTGGTAGATTTTGCAGGGCAGAATACCAGAGAAATGTTGTTTGACCTAAATCTAATATGTAAAACTATAAAAGATCTGGGAGAAAACAGGAAATCTTCATGACCTTGTGTTTAGACACAGTTGTTATGTATAACATCAAAAATATGATCCATAAAAGAACAAACTGATAAATAGTACTTAATCAAATTAAGAACTTATGTTTCTCAAAGACACTGTTAAGAAAATTTAAAAGAAAACAAGCCAAAGATTTGGAAAAAATATTTGCAAATTACATATCTGATAAAGGACTTGTATACATAATATATAAAGAGTTCTCAAAACACAATAAGAAATCAGTCTTATTGAAAAATGGGCAAAAGATTTGAACAGTTGACCAAAAAAGATATACAGATGGCAAATAAGACAATGAAAAGATGCTCAAAATCATTAGTCATTAAGGAAATGCAAATTAAAACCATAATGAGGTAACCAGTACACACTTATTAATATGACCAAAATTGAAAAGACCCTCCATACCAAGCGTTGGCAAAGATGTGGAGGAATGGAACTCCCATACACTGCTGGTGAGAATGTAAATGATACAAACTGCTTGGAAAACAGTTTGACAGGTTCTTAAAAAGTTAAACATACATATACCCATCGTATGACCCTGTCATTCCACTCCTAGTTATTTACCCAAGACAAATGAAAGCAGATATTCATACTTAGACTTGTATATAAATGTTCATAGTATCTTTACTTGTAATAGCCCCAAACTGGAAACAACCCAAATGTCCTTTAACGTGTGAATGCATAAACAAGTTGTAGTATATCCATAAATAAAATACCACTCAGCAATGAAAAGGAATGAGCTGATCAATATTTCATGCAACAACAGAAATGAATCTCAATTATGCTGAGTGAAAGAGGCTAGATGCTCCTGCTTAGAGGGAGGGGAAAGGGAGGGACAAAGAGGGGGGAGAACAATTGCTATACGCCAATCATACCTCAATAAAACATCTTAAAAAAAATTGTAAACTCAATGTGGATGTTTTCTTGCTCTTCCCCTAACTCACTGAAATAATACTGGACACTACTGCTGCATTCAATGAAAAAGTCACATTATAACCTTTTACTCTTCACTGGGTTGTGGTGACAGTATTCTGACAGATATAATTGGCTTTGTTAGAAAATATTTAACCTCAAAAATATTCTTTATGATCATTTTAGAGATATGGAATCTTTAAAATTGCCACTGTCATTTGTAAAGCTCTTAATTCTCAGAGGCCAGATAGGTCATTATAATTATTGTTATTTTTGTTGTGTTAGTACTACTTAGACTTTTAAACTAAGGCTTCTTGGGGCCTGGGTTTTATATATATGTATGTGTACCTAAATTTTCTATTTTCAGACTTTTATCTTTCAGAAGCCTCAGGCATTTCTTTAAAAGGACTAGGGTTTTTAATAGAAAACATTTGCTTGTCTGAGCCCTTTTGTTTTTTCCTTTTATTTATTATACAATTTTCAAGTACTGACAGAAGTAACTCTAGTACCTGTGGCCTAATTTGCTACTTAATAGGTACCTGTTTTAATTTCATAAATCCTTTAGGTCTTTAGGGAAAATAAACCCATAAGTGGTTAACTCTGGCATTTTTACAGTACATTGAATTCTTCTAAACTTTACATGGCACTTTTTCAAAATGAAGTAAGTTTTCCCCCTTCTATCTTATATTGCATCTGTATGACATATACATGCTAAAATAAAGACAGTGGGCTTCCCTGGTGGCGCAGTAGTTAAGAATCCACCTGCCAATGCAGTGGACACGGGTTTGAGCCCTGATCCGGGAAGATCCCACATGCCACAGAGCAACTAAGCCCGTGCACCACAACTACTGAGCCCATGCCACAACTACTGAAGTCCACACCTGTAGAGCCCGTGCTCCACAACAAGAGAAGACTGCAATGAGAAGCCCACACACCCCAAGGAAGAGTAGCCCCTGCTCACTGCAACTAGAGAAAGCCCGCGTGCAGCAACGAAGACCCAACACAGCCAAAACTAAATTAATTAATTAATTTATTTATTTAAAAAATAAAATAAATACATTTACGTGGTAGCGTTTACACACTATCGTAACTCTTCTGTTATTGGTACTCAGGTTTATGTGCACTGAATAAATAACTCGTACATTTTGTCTTAACCTGTTGCTTTCAATGTATAACATGCTAAAACTCATAAACTCAGATGCATGTGATAATCACAAGGTTGAAGATTTTTATAACCATTTTATAGGAAACACTTTATTTTGAGATGGAACATGGTAATTTTTCCATGTCTTCATGGTATTTGCAAAACGATACCCTTTATATACAAATGTTTCCAACTAAATTCTTCTTCGTATCTCTTAAAAATGTTTTGGGAACACATTTCTTTGTCCTGCTGAATAACAAGGCCCAGGAAATTCAGGCCATTTACTATTTTCTCGTTCATGAACATGGGTAGAAACAGATTCTGGGTAGGCCAGATTACAGTTGAGTCATCTACTAAAATAATTTCCTCTGTGAATAATTCAATCAACTTAATACAAGAAAATTGTGCCGTATGCTGTAAATAAGCTGCTTATATGAAACCAGCTTTTTCCAACAGGAATTGTTCCTTCCAGGTGCCATTTATATCACTTCTTGGAACTTAATTCTTGGACTCCTTACAGTGAACAGTTCCTACTTAAGTGTCATGGTCATGTTCAGTTGCTCAGTTAATATTTCCTGGGTTCAAATGTTTCTACTTCAACCCCTGAATCTGATTCTTAGATTTTAGACACCAATAAAAGGAAGCTACTTATACTATCAGAGTAACACTAAAACACTGCACCAGTGGAATTACTTACTAATTCACATTTGTAAGAAAGTGGACACCTTTTGGATTGTTTATCCAGCCCCCTTCTCTTGGCACTGCTTTTCCCCCTATCTTTCATACTTTCAGAAAGAACCATTATGTTTGTATATTATTTACAGCAGGGAGGAAGTAGAATCATGAAGTAGCTGGGATCAAAGTCTCTACCTCTTCTTGACCTTGTGAACTTAAGTAGCTTAACCTTTCTAAGTCTTTGTTTCCCCATTTGGAAAATAGTAGGACTTACTTTGTAGGATTATTGTGAGACAGATAGAAGCAGCTGCTGACAGCCAGGTGCTGGCCTGGAACTCAACTCAACTCTCTTTTTGCCCATAAACAATTTCACAGAATATCAACAGCAGACAAAGTCACTTAAAGTCACTTGGAAAATGAAGAAGCAAGAAAAAACAAAAACACTCTATAATCATGTCTGAATACCAAAAGAAACCAAAACACCAGAGAAATAATTTAAAGAGCCAAAACCAAAACAAGAATTTGTCCAAACCACAAAAATGACTGAACTTCTCCCTTTTCTGGCTAATTTGAAAGACTGCTGCTCCTTTACCAAGTAGAGTTTCAGCTCTGCTTCATTCATCCCACCACCGAGATAACAAGTATGAAGATATCCAATCAAAGAATTTTCCTGCTTCTTGACAACATCCAATGCTGAGCAAAGCCTATTTTTCTTGTACCATTCCAAAAGTCCCATAATACAAGGCCAAATTCTACTGTGTTAACCACATTTTCTGGTTTCTGTATTTGATGTGCTGACCTCTGGGACATTGCTTTCATACCATTCCAAAGTCCACTTACCCTCGTGAGACACTAATCCCCTGCCCTAATCTTCCCAGGGCTAGGCATCAGACAAATAGGGGCATCCTCTACACCCCAGAGTCCACTGAAATTGTTTAAACTATTGTAAACCTGGTCAGCCCATCCGTTCCTGGGAAAACCACAATACATGAAAGCTCTTCCCAGTTTCCCTCACTCTCTCTCTGCCTGACACCAACCTTTGTGTTCTCTCCTGTGGCATGTCCTCCTATTCTTGGAAACTGTGCATAATAGACTATCTTTTCAATGGCACTTGTCTTCTAATCTGCTGTCCACACCAAATTTGAGTAAAACCAAAATCCCAGGTACATTTTTAAATACCTATAACAAGTCCTTTCTAGCATCTTCTTACTAAGACATCACACAGTTCTCCATGACATATGGTCTCTTTCATTGCAATGAGCCAATAAACCAAATTTGTTCAACAACAGGTATATTTCTGGAAGTCTTTGGCTGGTCCTTGGTTGATCATCAATGCTTTCCAAAGAAAGATCTCAATCAAAAGGGGGAAATGTGAAAGGAAAATCAGATTGGAGTTGGTATTGCTAAGAGAGCTCTCTAAAATGGAGCTGGGGGACTAATGAGGAAGTGAGAATTATGCACTTCTCAACCCGGATGGAATCTGAACTTTTGACCACTTATCAGGCATCAAGAACATCTGCTCAAAGTTCCAGAAACTGAAGATACTTATTGGATCCTTACCCTAAATAACTTGTGACATCCTATCCTTTAAAGGCAAATCTTCCTTTTTGCATCACAGCTAATCATAATTCTTGCAAGGCAACTTTAACAACCTTGTGGATTTGCCTTTATGAGCCCCTGACTCATTCTCTTCCTTGGAACACTCTCAGTTTTACCCAAATAAGTGTCTCCTGAATTGTAATTCCTAAGACCCCAGATAAAGCTCTTTGTCCTTTGCAGCCTTGATGCTGATTACTGTTTGACATTACATGACATCAGAAGTGGGATCCTAAGTGATTTACCTTTACCTCTGGTGCTGCCGTGGTTACTGCTTATTGTTTGACACCGTCGCTAATTTTCTCAGTGTTTTATTAGGACCCTTCAAGAACTTGTTATATTTACCACAAATATAGAGATGCTGCTGCTAGTGGTGCCATGGGGTGGTTGTTATGCTTCCTTATTTTGATCTCTTTTACTTGTGAGCTGTATTACCCTCTATGGCACTAAGTTTGTTTAAGGTCTCAAGCCTTCCAATCTTTCAGGCTATGCTTTATAACATGTTTGTCCACATACTCCCTGAACATGAAAATAGAACAAAACTAAAAAACTATATACCTTCTAGCATACAGTTAAAGAGAAAAACTGCAGGCCTCAAATGGCGTCACTTATGCTAAAGCCAAACCTCGATTTAATACCTAACCTAACTGCAGTTTCAACTGTCACCAGAAGTAAAAACTTAATCCACTAGTCTAAAATTTACTGGTCAGCACCACTGAGGTAGTAGGTCTTGTGGGCCCTCTTCATCCCCCAAAGGAAGAAGAGGCAACCTGCATAATAAAACCCTTGCCATTCTCTTCCCTACAAAAGCAGATGTCCTGGCCTAAAAATAATCCTTTCTTTTCTTTTGCTAATAGCTCCCTTGTCCTACCCTTCTTTCTGTAAAAACCTTCCATTTTATACAATCCCTCAGAAGCCTCTTCCAGTTGCTAGAATGGATGCTGTCTGATTTATGAATTGCCTAATAAAGCCAATTAGATCTTCAGATTTACTTGGCTGAATTTTGTTTTTAACAATATTGTTAAGTCGACATAAAAAATTTTTACATGTACTTTTAATATCTTTATATATTTGTAACAGGGAAGAGCCAATTTTGACCCCATGTTGGATCTGTTTTTTTTACTTTAACCTCTGTTTTTCATTGTTTTTGTTATTATAATCACACATAATGGCCTGCCTCAGGGAACCCTGTCCCTCTGCCTGAATGTTAAACTAAAGCGCCTTTGTTCAGCTCACAGGGAGACAATCTGACCCTGCCCACCTGTGAAAGCCTGCAGAAAAGAAGAAATTAACAGATCCCCTCCCTGTGGCTGGCCATTCCAGGAGATGTTTGCAAGACTTATGGCCTTTTTACTTTACTTCCCCACTTCCTCCCCTTCTCTGTTCTATAAAATAAACTGGCATCCAAACCCCAATAAGACGGTTTCTTTGAGACTTCAGTCTTCCATCTTTGTCAGTCGGCTTCCCGAATAAAGTCGTATTCCTTGTCTCAACACCTTGTCTCCCAACTTATTGGCTGTTGTGCAGTGAGCAGAGCGAGCTTGGACTCAGAAACATATATTCTTCAAAGCCTTGGAGCTACACATTTAACTCATTCAGTTTTTGGACAGTGTTGTCATTTTCCATCAGTTAGCCAAAGCCAGTCCTCAGGTCAGACCAGTCAGCCAAATAAAAGCATAAGGTTTGGGGGATCAGAAAGCACCTAACTTTGTTTTCTTCCCCAACTCAAACAAACATGGCAATACCTTTCTTTTAAGACATTCACCTCACTTCTGAATTCTAAGATAGATGGAGCCTGGCTGTGAGTTTGTTGTCATGATGAAAGAAGAGTAACTTGAGTACTTCATGGCCAAGTTCTCTTTGCTTAGCTGCTCCAGGATCCCCCTGCAAGTTGCAAAACTACCTCCAGCCATAAAAATATGAGAAGTTTTTTTTTCTCCACTAGATATGGCTGATAAGCTAACACAGTCACCCCATTTACCACGTAAGTCAAGGATGAACTATGTGTGACAAATGGTACTGTCAAGTACCCTTACTTGAGGACTAGTTATTGTTTGTCTGAGAACATGTATGTAATGGGTTCTATGCTTGGCTATACAAGGGGGTCGGATTTTTTTTTCTGTCACTGCAATTTCTCAGCAGACTACCTCTGGTGTGTATCACATTCTGATTTAACTTTTATTCATTAATGTACCTGTTTTCTGTCTCCACCACATTTGTGGAGAGGTTTGCTGGGTTGGAAGAAGATTTTTTTTTTAATGCTATTTCCCCAGCAGTTGCAAATAGTTCTTTACACAGGTTCCCCAGGGTAAGTAGTAAGCCTGACTCCCCTGGGAATCCACAACACTGGGGAAGCTCTGTTCCACTGCCTGAAGGGCCATGGGGTCAGCCTGTGAGGGCTCCCCTTGGGCCACAGGGTCACCTTGTTACCAAGTCCAAGCTTGCTCTGCTCACTGCACGACAGGCCAATAAATTGGGAGACGACGTGTTGAGGCAAGGAATAGCGACTTTATCTGGAAAGCTGGGCATCCAAGAAGATGGGGCTAGGGTCCCCAAAAAAACATCTTATCGGGATCTGGATGCCAGTTTCTTTTATAGAACAGAGAGGGAGAGGAGGCGAGGAAGTAAAGTAAAAAGGCCATTAGTTTTTCCTGGCTTGGCCAGCCTCCGGGAAGGGAATGTGCTAATTTCTTATTTTCTGTAGCCATTCACAGGTGGGCAGGGTCAGATTGTCTCCCTGTGAGCTGAACAAAGGCACTTTAGTTTAACATTCAGGCAGAAGGGCAGGGTTCCCTGAGGCAGGCCATTATGTGTGATTATAATAACAAAAGCAAGGAGAAGTAGAGATTAAAGTAAAAGAAACAGATCCAGCATAGAGTTCCATTTTGCTCTTCCCTGTTACAACGTCCTCTGACTTGCTTGTAGTAATCCAGGCACCAGGGCACCAGTTAGTGAATGCAGGGCCAGCACTGACATGACACACACTGCTTTTCCTGACAACCGCCTCTCAGAGTTGGCTCTGACAGCATATCTCAGCCTCCAGATTCCCTGGCTCAGTGGGCGGCTTCCTCATCACCATGGGAACTGCTTTGTGGGAACTCTGTGATTTGGGCTGTGAAGGAAAGCTTCTTGAAGAATACTGCTGGGGCGACCATCTCTTGGGAAGGACAAGTCTTTTCTCTGTGATTTTTCTCTCTATTTTTTCCCCTCTTCAGAACTTGCCTTTGCCTTGTTTCGCTGACATGTTTTAAAATATTCTCTCAGTGGACATTAAAAGCTAGAAAAGGCCTCACCGTGTTTAAACTTCCCTTTCCTCCTATGCACTTCCCTTCCCTGCCTGATCCTCACCCTGGGATTCTGCTTGCATCCTGGGCTCAGCGCTTCCCTGGGAAGCAGGATGGAGCTGGATACTGGCAGGTCAGGGACATCCACACAGTCTGATTTGAGGAGTACTGAGCCCGCCCACCTCCAAAGCTCTAAATTCAGTATTCTGGAACAGTAGCACTTTAAGCAACTTGCCTTTCAGCACAAAGAGGATCTCCAGATGAATTTGCACTTTAGAGGCTATAGTGCAAGGGGGAAAAGCTGGGTTCAGATCTAGGCTAGCTATTTGCCAACGGGGACAAGTTATTTTATTTTTTTAACCTCATTTTCTCATCTCTAAAATGGAGAAAATTACCCATCTTGCTCTTGTAAGCCCTAAACTGGTGCTTTTAGAGTAACTGAGATGTTGCAGAGGCTCAGACCAGACAGCATGCATTGGCTCCTCTTCAGGTGAAGAGCAGGCCCCTGAGGGTGCTGAATGAGAAACAGGGCTGAGGAGCTGGGGAAGAGCTAAGTCACCACTGAGGGAACACCTGGGTCAGCATGAAGGGAAAACCTGCCTCAGATGGGGAAGAGATATTGTGGGAGGAAAATCAAAGTGGAGTTGATATTGCTAAGCGAGCTCTCTAAATGGAGCTGGAAGGCCATTGAGGAAGTGTGACTTATAATTGTCCTAATGAAGGTATCCAGAACATCTGCCAGAAACTCAAGATACTTAATAGAAACTTACCCTAAAATAACTGGTGACATCCTATCTACTTGTTGGACTCCCAACCCTAAAATAACTTGTGATTCCTTAAGGGTAAATATTTTCTGATTCATGTCAGAGTCTATCACAGTTCTCACCAGGCAACTTTTAACAACCTGTGGACAAAGAAGGTCACCTGCCATTTCAGTAAACAAAGCATATTGCTGCCATAAAGCTATTGGCCACTGCAGCCACCGCCACCAATGCACCCAGATGGGATTCAGGGTGGAGAAAAACAGGATACTGGCCCTAGATAGTTAAGATACCTATCAAAGGAATAATTTCAGTGAGCCCAGACTCTTGCATCTTTCATATATAGAAAGGCACTAAAATCATTAACTTGAGATGTTTGATTTTTTGTGATTAGCAATAATCTTTTGACGTTTGACTATGTTTTTTGTTTTGTTTTGTTCTTCAGCAAAAAATCCTGTATATCCTGGTTCTCCCTTACCTCTTTTGAAAAGTTCCTCAGAGCTATCTGAGAGGTGTTTTCCAAGCTATAACCTCAGTAATGCCCTGAATAAAACATAATTCTCCACTTTTAAGTTGTGCGTTTTTTTGTTTTTGTTTTTTTCAGTTGATAGTTTTGGCAACCAGTGAAGGGATTCAGAGCAGACGTCTCTCCTTTGCCTGAACTTTATGAAGATCTGGAACCTGGCACAAGCAGAGGCCTCTTGGGTCTGTCCACCTCCTGAGGGAGTCCAGACAAATTTGTGTGAGTCTCTCCTGGTTTTCAGATGTCCCATTATTGGCTGATGATCCTAGGTTTTATTCAGTCGTATTAAATTCCTCTCTGGAGGAGTAAGTTATCCTTGAAACTTAGTTTCAAGAAGAGGTACCTGGGTTATCCTCAGTTGAAAGACACTGAGAAGATTTTTGCCTGATTTAGGGTTGGTCTGGGTAATTAGATGGGAGACTGGCCTGGCATTTTTCCCTGAATTGGCTACTTTAATAGGGTTTGTTGGAATAAAAGTGAAGATATCTCATGAGAGCTTTCAACTGTGAATAAGGAACATCTTCTTCCCAGCTGATGAAGGCTTTCTCAGGGAACTGAGAAACTTTTGAAAGTGGTGGCAGCAAGTCCTCATACCATGCAGCTGTCCCTATAGAGAAACCCACTCATTTTAATTAAAAACTTGCTCTGCTGGGGACACGTATGAGAGCTGGCCACTCAGTGATCTGAATACCCACAGTGGTCTTATACTACCCAAGGGAGAAACTGAGGCATGTAAGGGGGTTGAAACTCCTAGAGGAGTTAAGCTCACAAAGAGCACATTGGTCCACTGCATGATCATCACTAGCAATTTATCTTGGCAGACTGACCTTGGAATGGAGAACAAAGTTTTCAAAACAAAAGAAAAGGAATGACAGATTGCCAGCTTCCAACTAATACCCCAGGCAGGCTTTTGTATGTATGTACAAAACTTATATTTGCAAGGAAATCTTGCCCTGAAAATGCCCAAGATGTGGCTCTTTTATTACATACACAGTTAAGTTAGAGAAAACTGGCTTCATAAAACATCTTTTCAGAATTCTGACCTTAAAGAAAACAAAAACCCTTTCATTTCTCTCCCTGTGTCTTTGAAATGTAAATGTTCTACCAGATCTTAGGCATTGTTTGCTGTTGTTGTTGTTGTTTTTTCCTTTTCTGTGTTTTGAGAGCTTGATCTCTACCATCCAGAAAGTACACATATAGTTGAGGGGGCTATGTTCTACTTTGGTGAGAATAGGACTGAGTTGACGCCCTGCATTCAATTTGTGCTTTTCCTGGAATTTCTTTTCTGTTCTTTCCGGAGGGGAAGGGCCGAAAAAGGACCATTCCAGGGCGCGGCGCTGGGCTTGCCACATTTGGGAGCGCTGCCTGAAGTTGGGCGCACAGCCTCCCGACGCCCTGCCGTTGGGCTGGTGGAGGCCGCAGCACTGCTAGGGTTGTATCAGTCCTCCTGTTTGCACTATTTTTTTTTGCGACCATGGCCCCGCCTTAAGTATTTCCAATTAAGAAACAAAACCTCAGGAAACCGAAACTTAACCAGCCGCTCTCGCTTCTGTAATTACGCCTGCTGACCCCCCCCACCCCCGCAACCGTCCAACCAATCAGATGGCGACTAGTGTCTCTGTTTAAAAGTCAACCAATCGGCGACTAGTGTCTTTGTTTAAACGTCAACCAATCGGCGACTAGTGTCTCTGTTTAAAAGTCAACCAATCGGCGACTAGTGTCTTTGTTTAAACGTCAACCAATCGGCGACTAGTGTCTCTGTTTAAAAGTCAACCAATCGGCGACTAGTGTCTTTGTTTAAAAGTCAACCAATCGGCGACTATGTTTGTACCGGTCTATAAAAGAGCTGTACTAAACTCCGCCAGGACCTCTTAGCGTCACCGGCAACAAGTGCGCGGAGGTCCAGGTTCGAACCTGCAATAAATGACCCTTGCCGTTTGGCTTTGACTCTCGACTCTGGTGGTCTTGTGGAGGGGCCTCGCGACCTTGGGCATTTCATTTGGGGGCTCGTCCGGGATGCCCCCAAGCCCACCAGACATCAGGTCAACGGGTCATCGCTGACAACCGATCGGTAAGTAAGCCGGCTCAGGGTACCTTCTGTTTTGGGGACTAGGACAGTCCTGGCGGACGCGCTATAGGACACCTAGTCGGGTGTGGTTGGAGACGTCCACCACGACCCATCTGGGGCTGACAGCCCATCTGAAGCGCGCACGCGATAACCTCCCCTTCCTCCTTTTACAGACTCCGCTATTGGGACTGCTCTTAATCACTTTTGTTTTCAGAGTAACCTTTTCTAATCAATCTCTTCCAGGACCTAGACATGGGCCAAGCACAGAGTACCCCCCTCTCCCTCCTTCTCGCTAATTTCGGGGATGTAAAGTCCCGAGGACACAACTTCAGTCTGGATATCCGGAGAAGAAAACTAATTACCTTCTGCCGCTCTGAATGGCCAACTTTCGGGGTTGGCTGGCCCACCGAGGGTACCTTTTGTCTTCCTATAATCCTAAAAGTTAAATCTAGAGTTTTCTTGCCAGGAAAAGAAGGCCATCCGGACCAGATCCCCTACATCCTGGTATGGCAGGACCTGGTAGAAAACCCTCCTCCCTGGATGACCCCCTTTTTGTCATCAGGGTCATATAAGATCCTTGCGGCCCGACCAACTAAACCTCCCAAGCCTCAGACCCGAACTGCACCCATACTCTCTGACAGCCAAGACCTCCTCCTAGACCCCCCCCCATATCAATCTCCTCCTGTGGCCCCACAACCAGTCCCCCTTCCTGCTCCTGGCTCTGCTCCTCTCCCCTTGGTAGAACCTCCTGCGGCCCCTCCCGGAGGGCCACCCAGGCCAGAACCGGAGGACCGAGAGGCAGAGGCACTACCGGTCCCCCTGCCCAATGAAAATAATTCCCAGGGGCCGGCTGGGCGCACTCGCGGACGCACTCAGCGCGACCCAGGGTTCCGCCATCCTGATTCCACCATAGCCCTACCCCTGCGAGAAATAGGCCCTCCCGATGAGACAGGGAACCCCCGACTCCAGTATTGGCCATTCTCTACCAGTGACCTATATAATTGGAAAACCCAGAATGCCCGTTTTTCTGATAATCCTAAAGACTTGATAGCTCTTCTAGATAGCGTTATGTTCACTCATCAGCCCACCTGGGATGACTGCCAACAGCTCCTCCGGATCCTATTCACTACCGAAGAACGGGAGCGAATCCAGCTGGAAGCGAAAAAACTGGTTCCTGGAGATAATGGTCAACCCACCGCTAACCCTGACCTCATCAATGCAGCTTTTCCCTTAACTCGCCCCCCGCAGGATGAATGGGACTATAACACCGGAGAAGGTAGGGGACGACTGCTCATTTATCGCCAGACTCTAATGGCGGGTCTCCGGGCTGCCGCGCGCAAGCCCACTAATTTGGCCAAGGTATATTCAATTGTACAAGGTAAAACAGAAAGTCCCTCCTCTTATTTAGAAAGATTAATGGAAGCCTTTAGGCAGTATACCCCTATGGATCCAGAGGCCCCCGAAAATCAGGCCGCCATTGTAATGTCCTTCGTTAACCAGGCAGCCCCTGATATTAAAAAGAAACTCCAGAAGTTAGAAGATCTGGAGGGCAAACAGATACAGGACTTACTCCGTATCGCCCAGCGCGTCTTTAATAACCAGGACGCCCCAGAGGATAAACAACTTAAAGCCACTGAGAAAATGACTAAAGTCTTGGCCGCCATTGTTCAGAAAGATCAAGAGGGCCCCCCAGCCACTCGACCTCCCAGGCGACCATTGGACAGAGATCAATGTGCCTATTGCAAGGAAAAGGGCCACTGGGCTCGGGAATGCCCCAAGAAAAGGCAGCCGCGCCCCAACCAGGGGCAATGGCAACCGAACGCCACCCCAGTCCTGTTTACACATGATACAAAGTAGGGGGGACGGGGTTCGGACCCCCTCCCCGAACCCAGGGTAACCCTACGAGTGGAGGGGAAACCAGTCCAATTCCTGGTGGATACAGGGGCACAGCATTCGGTCTTGGTTAAGCCCCACGGGAAAATTTCTAACAAATCCTCCTGGGTCCAGGGAGCTACGGGAGTCAAACGTTATCTTTGGACCACTCAGAGAACTGTGGACTTGGGCACGGGAAGGGTAACCCATACCTTTCTGGTCATTCCCGATAGCCCTTGCCCCTTACTGGGGAGAGACTTACTCACTAAAATGGGAGCACAAATTCATTTTCGGCCAGAGGGGCCAATCGTAACAGACCCTCACGACCAACCCATATCTGTGCTCACCCTAAACTTGGAAGATGAGTACCGACTTCACCAGGAACCACCCTCCCAAAATCAAGATATAGAGTCATGGCTTCAGCAGTTCCCCGAAGCATGGGCAGAAACAGGGGGGGTGGGACTAGCCAAACACCGCCCAGCCCTATTCATAGAGATCAAACCGGGGGCAGATCCTGCACGTGTCCGACAGTATCCCATGCCCCTAGAGGCCAAGACTGGTATCACTCCTCATATTCGCCGGCTTCTTGACCTGGGGATACTGCGTCCCTGCCAGTCGGCCTGGAATACACCCCTGCTGCCAGTCCGCAAACCTAACAGTAAAGACTACCGCCCAGTGCAGGACCTGAGGGAAGTCAACAGACGGGTCATAGACATCCATCCTACTGTGCCCAATCCATATACTCTTTTGAGCGCCCTTAGTCCAGAAAAACAATGGTATACTGTGCTGGACCTCAAAGATGCCTTTTTTAGTTTACCCTTGGCGCCCAAAAGTCAAGAACTCTTTGCCTTCGAATGGTCAGATCCCGAGAGAGGTATAAACGGACAACTCACCTGGACCAGACTTCCCCAAGGATTCAAAAACTCGCCTACCTTGTTTGATGAGGCCCTACACGAGGATCTCAGTGAGTACCGGAGACAAAACCCCAATGTAACCCTCCTGCAGTATGTTGATGATCTCTTAATAGCTGCTGAGACCGCTGAAGCCTGCCTGCAGGGAACCAGAAACCTCCTACGGACTCTCGGCACCCTGGGATACCGAGCCTCTGCCAAGAAAGCACAGATCTGCAGGCCTGAGGTAACTTACCTGGGATACCTATTGAAAGGGGGGCAACGATGGCTCACAGATGCACGGAAGGAAACCGTCCTCCGCATCCCCAGACCCACCACGCCTCGACAGGTGAGAGAATTTTTGGGGTCGGCTGGGTTCTGCCGTTTATGGATACCCAAATTTGCTGAAATGGCCAAACCGCTATACCTAGCCACCAAAGAGCAGACGCCCTTTGAATGGACAGAAGAGGCTGAGCAGTCATTTCAGCAGATCAAAACTGCCTTGCTATCCGCACCCGCCCTGGGTCTCCCTGATGTCTCCAAACCCTTCCACCTCTTTGTAGATGAAAGCAAAGGCATAGCTAAGGCCGTGTTGACCCAGCCCCTCGGTCCTTGGCCCAGGCCTGTTGCTTACCTATCAAAAAAATTGGACCCAGTGGCTGCCGGCTGGCCTCCTTGCCTCCGGATGATCGCCGCCACGGCCCTAATGGTAAAGGATGCTGACAAACTAACTATGGGGCAGGAGTTACATGTCACCACCCCCCACGCCATCGACGGGGTTCTCAAACAGCCTCCCGACCGATGGATGAGCAATGCTCGATTGGTCCACTACCAGGGTCTACTGTTAAATCCCCTCAGAATCAGCTACACTCCGCCGCGGGCATTAAACCCTGCCTCCCTATTACCTGACCCAGATTTGGACTCCCCACTCCATGACTGTGCAGAGGTACTGGCCCAGATCCATGGGGTTCGGGAAGACCTACGTGACCAGCCCCTACCGGATGCACAAGTCACATGGTTCACTGACGGCAGCAGCTTTGTCCAGCAAGGTCAGAGGTATGCGGGGGCAGCAGTAACATCAGAAACTGAGGTGATATGGGCAGAGACTCTCCCCCCAGGGACCTCAGCCCAAAAAGCTGAATTAATTGCCCTGACCCAAGCTCTCAAGATGAGCAAAGGCCAAAAAGCTACCATATACACAGACAGCCGGTATGCTTTCGCTACCGCACATATACATGGGGCAATATACCGAGAGCGGGGACTACTCACAGCAGAGGGCAAAGACATCAAGAACAAAGAGGAAATCCTGGCCTTGCTAGCGGCCATATGGGAACCCAAAAAGCTAGCCATTGTACACTGCCCGGGGCATCAAAAACCCACGAATCCAGTCACCCGAGGCAACAATTTGGCAGACCAGACAGCTCGAAAGGCGGCACACACTCCAATACCATTACTTCCCCTGCAACTGCCGGATCCAGGCCCCCGGGAACTACCGCCCCAACCCGACTACTCGGAGGATGACATCAGATGGATGAGCAAGCTTCCTCTAACCCAGGTTAGAGACGGATGGTGGCGGGACGCTAAGAACAATATCCTCCTTCCTGAGAGACTAGGAACCCTGGTCCTTGAACGGATCCACCGTAGCACCCACTTGGGCGCCCGACGGCTACAGGATCTCATCAGGCAGACTGGACTTAAAATTAAAAATGTCTCCGAGAAGACTGAACGACTGGTTGCTGACTGTGCAGTCTGCCAACTCCATAATGCCAGCTCCCACCCGCCAACCACTGGCATCCGGGAGAGAGGAAACCAGCCTGGAGCCTACTGGGAAGTGGACTTCACGGAGGTAAAGCCTGGCAAATATGGGTATAAATATTTACTGGTGTTTATAGATACCTTTTCAGGTTGGACTGAGGCATTCCCAACCAAGAATGAGACTGCACGAATAGTAGCTAAGAAGCTACTAGAAGAGATCCTGCCCAGGTATGGCTTTCCAGTTATGATAGGGTCCGACAACGGGCCAGCCTTCGTTTCTAAGGTAAGTCAGGATCTGGCTTCCATACTTGGGGCTAATTGGAAATTACATTGTGCATACCGCCCCCAGAGTTCAGGACAGGTAGAAAGGATGAATAGAACTCTAAAAGAGACCTTGACTAAATTGACCATGGAGACTGGCGCTAACTGGGTAGTCCTACTCCCCTACGCTCTGTTTAGGGTGCGAAATTCCCCCTATAAGCTAGGATTTACTCCCTACGAAATAATGCATGGTAGGCCTCCTCCTATCATCCCTAATCTAAAGACTAACCTTATCCAATTGGACCCAGAAAATAATCTCCTGTCTTCCCTCCAAGCCTTACAGCGGATACACGAGACAATCTGGCCCAAACTAAAAGAGCTATATGCAACAGGACCCCCACCTACTCCACACCAGCTCCGGCCAGGTGACTGGGTCCTTGTCAAACGCCATCGACAAGAGACCCTAGAACCCAGGTGGAAAGGACCTTACCAGATCATCCTGACAACGCCGACAGCCATCAAGGTGGACAGCATAGCTGCCTGGATCCATTACACACACGTCAAGCCGGTGGACCCATTCTCTGACCTCATCAAGTCCACTAAAGCTGACGTCACCTGGACTGTTGACCGGAGTAAGAACAATCCCCTCAAACTGACTTTGCGCCGTACCCTCCCCCATGATGACCAAAGTACTGCTGATAGCCCTAATGATAGTCCTAACCCTCAACCCTCGGGCCACGAGGGGAGGATTCGGCCCTCCCCCCAATAAGAATACTTTAATACAACTACTATATGGTGCACCGTGCGAGTGCAGGGGAGGTACTATGGAGACTCCTGTTGTTCCCCGAGGGTATACTCATATGCAGGACTGCGGGGGCATAACTGCGTATCTTGTTCAGGAATATAGGGTTACCGGGGCCTCTCAAAACTGGCAATGCTACCATAAGCCTAAGCCACTCCCCCCTCGAGCTACTTGCCCCTGTTCTACCTTCCAGGAATCAATGCATAGCATGTGCTATTCCTCTTACCAGCAATGTATAGGGGCCAATAACAAGACTTATTTCACAGCCATACTACAGAATAATAAAAGCCCCACCATTAGTGATGATAATAAATACCTTCAGGCTGGATGCACTGGCACCCCCGGGACCCCGGTATGCTGGAATACCAGGGCCCCCACACATATGTCAGACGGTGGGGGGCCCCAGGACGCAGTGCGCCAGATAGAAACCCGAAGACAAATAGAAGAGGCCTATCGGCATCTGTACCCACAGCTCAGCTACCACCCCCTAATTCTCCCTAAGGTCGATCCCTCTGAATTGGACTCCCAGACCATGTCCATACTAGAAGCTACTTTTGCGCTTTTAAATACCACCAACCCCAACTTAGCACAGGATTGCTGGCTCTGCCTTCCTCAAGGACCGCCCCGCCCTATAGCCATCCCCACCTTCGCCAATTTAAATATCAGCGAACGATGTAACCCAACTTCACTCCCCGAGCCGTTCCCCATACAATTTTCAAAATTTTCAACCACCTTTAATACCTCATGCTTTGTCAAGAACGATTCCCTCTCTAACGCCAGTATTGACTTGGGAATCCTTTCATCCACTGGATGTAGTCAATATATCCCCGTGAACTCCTCCCTCTGTAGTCCTAATACCACTGTCTTTGTCTGTGGAAGTAACCTAGCATACACCTATTTACCCCCGAATTGGACAGGGGTCTGCACCCTGGCCACTCTCCTCCCCAATGTAGACCTGATCTCGGGAGACACCCCATTGCCCATTCCCAGCTTTGACCTCTGGGCAGGGAGAACCAAACGAGCCATTACAGTCCTGCCCCTCCTGGTAGGATTAGGAATTACAGGAGCTGTGGCCACAGGGAGCACGGGCCTTGGGGTCTCCCTTCACTCCTATAGTCAGCTGTCTAGGCAATTAATAGAAGATGTAGAAACTCTCTCTGGGACCATTCAGGACTTACAGGACCAATTAGATTCGCTGGCCGAGGTGGTCCTACAGAATAGGAGGGGCTTAGACTTGCTGACAGCTGAACAGGGTGGGATATGCCTCGCCCTAAAAAAAAAATGTTGTTTCTATGCAAATAAATCAGGCATTGTAAGAAACAAGATCCACCAGCTCCAGGAAGACCTAGCTCGCCGCCGGCAAGAATTAGCGGATAATCCCCTTTGGTCAGGATTTCATGGGATGCTCCCCTTCCTCCTCCCCATCCTGGGCCCTCTACTATGCCTCCTTCTCCTCCTCACTATAGGCCCCTGTATACTCAGTAAAGTCATGAATTTTGTTCGCGAAAGAATAAATACAGTCCAGCTAATGATATTAAGAACGCAATATCAGCCCTGCGAGGCCTCAGAAATTGAAGAAACGGAGCCTTGAGGACCCAAGATTGGCTCCTCTGGTTCATGAGAAAGGGGGGAATGAGGGGGCTATGTTCTACTTTGGTGAGAATAGGACTGAGTTGACGCCCTGCATTCAATTTGTGCTTTTCCTGGAATTTCTTTTCTGTTCTTTCCGGAGGGGAAGGGCCGAAAAAGGACCATTCCAGGGCGCGGCGCTGGGCTTGCCACATTTGGGAGCGCTGCCTGAAGTTGGGCGCACAGCCTCCCGACGCCCTGCCGTTGGGCTGGTGGAGGCCGCAGCACTGCTAGGGTTGTATCAGTCCTCCTGTTTGCACTATTTTTTTTTGCGACCATGGCCCCGCCTTAAGTATTTCCAATTAAGAAACAAAACCTCAGGAAACCGAAACTTAACCAGCCGCTCTCGCTTCTGTAATTACGCCTGCTGACCCCCCCCACCCCCGCAACCGTCCAACCAATCAGATGGCGACTAGTGTCTCTGTTTAAAAGTCAACCAATCGGCGACTAGTGTCTTTGTTTAAACGTCAACCAATCGGCGACTAGTGTCTCTGTTTAAAAGTCAACCAATCGGCGACTAGTGTCTTTGTTTAAACGTCAACCAATCGGCGACTAGTGTCTCTGTTTAAAAGTCAACCAATCGGCGACTAGTGTCTTTGTTTAAAAGTCAACCAATCGGCGACTATGTTTGTACCGGTCTATAAAAGAGCTGTACTAAACTCCGCCAGGACCTCTTAGCGTCACCGGCAACAAGTGCGCGGAGGTCCAGGTTCGAACCTGCAATAAATGACCCTTGCCGTTTGGCTTTGACTCTCGACTCTGGTGGTCTTGTGGAGGGGCCTCGCGACCTTGGGCATTTCATAGTGTACATTTGGCAGCCAGTCAAATAGACTGGGATTCTGAGCAGTGTTTTGTCTGGCTCTGCCAGCTCACAGGGGTCTTTGTCACCTTAACTTTTGTTGCATTACCTGTATAACAAAGGCCCTTTACTTTCTTAGGTGGTTTTGGGGAGTAAACTTTCTAGATCTTGTGAAGGCTGCATCCATCGTACTCTCTTGTGGGGATGCCTCCTGTGACCTGAGCTGCTATTTAGATACATCTCATCAACGACCAGATGATAGACCCTTTAAATTGAAAAAATTTCTAAATTGGTAAATTTTTAGAGAGCCCTCATTATAAATAGCTGGTACCTATTGGTGAAAAAAACAAATTAGAAGAACATCATATATGTATCTATATATAGAGATATATATTATCTATCTATCTATATCTATCTATCTATATATATATAGTTAACCTAAGAACTCCCTTAGTTTAAAACAAATAAAAAACCAATTTGAGAAGCCTTATTTGTGGTCTCCACTTCCCCTCAATGGGCCTTACAGATGCTAATAAAAACATTAGGATAATTAATGTTAACTGGGTTAACAGGGAAATAAGAAAAAACTGAAGAGAAAGTCTAGCGACTTCTTCCCAAGAAGGTGGAAATTTTAAAGGAACTCATCTCAAAAGAATAAAAATCTTTAGATGGTTATTAAGAAATAGGACATTAAATAAAATGAACGTTAATGGGATTAAAACAAAAGGTTTTTATACAACATGACCTAAGGTTGGATGGGCCAAAGGGACTCCCTATTGGTCCCAACATTAAAGGGCCCCAAACAAGTTCACTCTATTGACCCCAGTTAAAATCTATATATTTAAAAGGCTGGAAGAAAATTACACTGAGATATCTGATCAACAATTGCTTGGGGCAAAAGGCCAATTAATCAAGTTAAGAGATTGACAAAAAGACCTGAGTCCCTCAGCTCAACCTTTCACTGGGGATCCCAAAGCCTTTATACAAAAATAGGTTAAATGGCTGGGGAATTAAAAGGAAAGCTTCTACGATTCCTTATAAGACCAAAGCTTGTTGATGGGGTCTTAATGGAAACTAAAGTTAAAGGTATTAAAGTTGACAGAATTGAGAAAATTTATAAAAATTGGTATATTTAAATGGGCTTTATATAAAATGGTTACATTACTTTTGCTTAATTATATTGTGTGATAGACATTATGTCTCACTGGGGTGCTTCACCTCCCCTTGGTATTATAAGACAGGGCATATAAATGTGCCCTTCAGACAATAGTAATTAAAAATACTAAAAGAAAACAAAAGGATTACTTGAGCCTGCACAATATGAAATAAAAACTGAGAACTAATATTCAGGGGCTTATGAAAACAATAATAGAAATTATTTTGCTCTGGGTTTAACTTGTACCCTCAAAAAGAGGTCCTTTGTTGAATGCCTTGTGCGAAATTCCGAAAGCATGATAAATTGATCCTTAAAGTTCTAGAACAAAGAACTCTTGATTTTCAGTTTATTTGGGAATCTTCTCACTGATATAAAAAAGCAAATTAATGAAAATGTAGTTGGGCAAATCAATCTTTTAATATCATTTATGTGGCAGACCAGTTCTTTGGGGAATTAAAGCAACTGTCTTTGTCTTGCAAATCAGAAATGTAGATACAGCCCACAATAACCTGAGACTGAGTCTAATTAGTTCAATCATGAAACCAAAGTTTTTTAAAAAAGGAAAAAATTCCCTTTTAAAACTCAAACCACTGGAAAGACTCCCTAACACAAAATCTAATTCACAGCTTCCTTAAGAATTTATCAAGAACAAATATATATCTTAAAAGTCTTTTCCACAAATAGTAAAGACTTAGTCATCTGAGCAAATAAATTTAACGTATTCCAACTGTTCTTTAGAAACTAATACGTTTATATTGTAGGACCTGATTCATCACTAAATAAATGTTAAAGTGAAGCTGTGAGATCTCTAGTTTTGTCTGTTTACATGTTTGTGTGTACATTATACATATGAGATGTCTCTATCTCTGGAAAATATTATCAAAATTAAATTTATAGAAGAATTCTATTTAATTGACTTAAAAGTGTTTACAAATTAAATATTTCTAAATATAAAGAAAACTGGCCAGAATGAATTTCAGGTTATCCAGGAAATATTCAATATTAAATTAATATTTTGCATTAAAACTAGCTTAAACTTATTGGGTTAATCAATATAGACATGTCTTTTATTGTACCTAGGTTTACTAAAGGTCAATAAATTCATGTTATTTCTGTTACCGAGTTCTTTCAGAAAGGAGAAATTAACTTGGTATGATATTTTCATAAGTTATAAAATAATGGTAAACGGGATAAGAGTTTTCAGGTGAACTCTTTAGGAATAATTACATTTTGGGTACATCTATCTAAAATAGTTTCTCCAGATTTTTGGTAACTTGAAATTTTAGAGTTTTAGTAAGTTAAGTTAAATGATGGGAACTCATTGAGTATCTAGGTCATTTCAAATAAGATGAAATACTGGAACATTAATTGCTAAACAGGTCTAAATTTACCTACTTTGTCTCCTTATGAGAGGGAAACTGAAGATGTTTAGGTTTATTAGATGCACATCTTATACCACATTGAGGAAAGAAATTATACTATGAAAAGGTTTACATTTCTAGAGATTTTGGAATGTTCCTAAATGTTTGCCAATCAAGAAATACTGGTATGACAAACAGTTCACAATTTCTTGCTGCTTGTAGGTTTTTGCTGGAGATCAAAGTTTTTAAGGGTTAAAATTGTAATATGTAATTAAGGCTACTAAAAATAATAAGGGAAACATTTTAGTTTGCAAGGAAAGTAGGATGTGTGTTTTCAGCAAAACAAGGTATGAAGAATCGAAATACATTTTGTTAAGGGGAAAGATTAATTTTGTCCTATAGCTGGTTATATCTGGATGGAAAAATAAGGGACAAACTAATATGGATACAGAAAGTTGTGGAAGGTTTATAGAAAGAGGGCCCTGAAAAAGGGTCCTTGTTCATGGTTAGGCTGAAATTGAATTGAACTGAATTAGGTAAATGAATTTAGTTATTGAGAGTGGGCTGGTGCAGGACTGGAGTTGGGTTCTCCCTCTGTTAAGAGAACAAAGTTTTCTTGCAATGTTGATCTACTTTTGATAACAGATTGTGAGTTTCTTTGCCTTCTAAATGATCTGTATTTGCCTTAAAGAAACTTTTATTGTCACTTTGGTTGAGTGAATAAGTATTGTTTCACAGTGACCTACGATCCTATTTGACCAACTGTTTCAAAAAACTTTTGAGGGGAATTCCCTGGCAGTCCAGTTTTCAGGACTCTGTGCTTTTACTGCTGAGGGCCTGGATTAGATCCCCGGTCAGGGAACTAGGATCCCACAAGTCACACAGCACAGCAAAAAAATGAATAAAATTTAAAAATAATAAATACTTATTATTTATATATAAATTAATAAATATATTTATTATTATATAATAAATACTTATTATTATACTTGTTATTAAAAATAACAAATGAAAACTTTTGATAATATTTTTTGACAGACTTCCCAAATATCAAATTCTAATTAAGATTCTTTTGACCTCCAGCTAACTTTGAGTTGCTTCAAAGAGTCCCAGAAACATCTCAAAGAGAGATATAAACAATTTAGATTTATTTGGTACGTTAAATGACATGGGAACCATTGTCAAAGAAGTGGTGATAAAGTCTTTGGTTATATTGTTTGGATAAATGTCCAAACAGATATTCCAAAATTTATGTGGAATTCCTAAAGGTCTGTTATATCCTGGTATAATATTATTAGTCATAATTCTAGTTATTATCTTAAAATGTATGTCACAGAAATAACCAAGTTTCTTGTCAATTGCATTGTAATCAGATATTTAACCATGGTATTTTAAGTCTTTTGTCATTTATAGACAATTACTGTTTTACTCTGATGTTTTTATAAAATTAAGATCTTCAAGAAGATTCATAACAAGGACTTTTTGACAAATATGAGTTTCTGATGATTCTTAGATCATATTACTGAACTGGTAAGAAATTATAAAATTCTAAGGGAAAACCTGATGGTCCATCCAGATCAACAGGAATTAATTACATGGGACTGAATGAACTGATCAATATGATTTATTATTTTATGACATTTTTACTGAAAAATACTGGCATTTAATATTTGTTTTCCAGGAAAACTTTCCTCTTATGTTAACTATGACCTACAACAACTTGATAAAGTATATTTTTGTAAACAAAGATGAAACATTTATCTTTTTCTCTCTACCTGATCCCTCCAGAATTTTGTTTCTCCAGCCAGCTCCCCTGTGGACTTGATGGCTTATTGCAATCAGATTACAACCAGTTATACTAAACATTGTTTTAATTTGTTTTCTCTTGTTTTCAAATTAGTTATGCCTTGTGCCTGTCTCTGCTGTACTGTGACTTTATTAATGTTACAACTGTATTACTTATATCCGGTCTATTTTATAAGATTGTTGTCTCTTGCATTACCCAATGTGTAACCAGGCCTCCAACAAAAGTAATGATGGCTAAATGCCTCGAGGCAATCAATCACATATATAACTCTACATAGAATCATTTTAATAGTGCAACTCTAGATATGGGAAGAAGCAATAAGAGAAGACATTTCCTGAATCACAGTAGACTAGTAAGACAGGTGATCCAGAGAATTTTAGATTATAAACAGGGCCTAATCCAAAAATTAGCACTTGAGGGGTCTGTCACCAGAATGTTTGCCTGATCTAGGAATGAGCCTTCTTGGCATCATGGAACAAAATTGGTCATGAAATGCCTCCCAAACATTGGTCGAATTTATGACCAAGAGGAGGCACTATGGACCAAGAATGGTACCTGCCGTTTCAGTAAACAAAGGATATCATGGTCATAAAGCCAGCAGCCACTGCAGCCGCCCCCAACAGTGCACACAGAGGGGAATTCAGGATGGAGAAAAACAGTATTCTGGCCCTTGATAGTTAACATACATTTCAAAGGAATGATTTCAATAAGACCAGACTCTTGCATCTTCCCATACACAGAAAAGCACTGAAATCATTAACTTGAGACGTCCGTTTTTTTTGTGATTAGCAATAATCTTTTAATGTTCGACTACATTTTTTCTTTTTTCAGCCAAAACTCCTATATATCCTGGCTCCTCCCTCACCTCTTTGGAACAGTTCCTCAGAGCTACCTGAGAGGCTGTATCCTGGGCTTAAATCCTAAGCCCACCAAATAAAAGGTAGTTCTCAAATTTTAGGTTGTGCATTTTTTCAGTTGACAAACCTTGTGGTCTTTATAAGCCCCTGACTCTTTCTATTCCCTGGAACTCTCTTTCGGTTTTACCTGAACCTGTGTCTCCTGAATTGCAATTCTTAAGACCCTGAATAAACTCTTTTCTTATTTGCAGCCTCCTGCATTGTGTTTTGGTTGACAGTATAGAGAAAGAGTTATGGAAGAAACACTTCTACAGCGTCATAATTTTACCAATCTTAAGGCACAAATATTGTATCAGATCTAACTGGCTTATTTTCTGTAGGTTGTCACATGTGTTGAATTAAGAATTTAGAAAATGGATAATGGAATGAATGTTTACTTTGCTCTAAGATGCAGTTTGATGTGGACATTTTTTGACAAAATCCAGTGTTTAATGATGTATACGAAATAGAGTTTTTCAAGAAAATACCAGTCTAAAACCCCATATGTTTAGTTTTGAAATTAAAAAATCTCTGAAAAATTTATTAATAAATTTGTGGCAAACATTTTTGGCATCAAAACCTCACCAGAGGGCTTCCCTGGTGGCGCAGTGGTTGAGAGTCAGCCTTCCGATGCAGGGGTCATGGGTTCATGCCCGGTCCAGGAAGATCCCACATGCCGTGGAGCGGCTAGGCCTGTGAACCATGGCCGCTGAGCCTGCGCATCCAGAGCCTGTGCTCTGCAATGGGAGAGGCCACAACAGTGACAGGCCCGCGTACCGGAAAAAAAAAACAAACAACAAACAAACAACAAAAACCTCACCAGAAATGACACGAAGTTTCACATAGAACTTATTTATCCCACTTAGTGTCAATATTCATATTTCATGGTAGAAATATTAATATTTGATATGGATGCTGCTTCTGTAAAAAATTAATAAACAGAGACCTCAATTAAATAGACTTGAGAAACCGAATGGGGAGTGCTTACACCCTGCAACAATAGGAGAGCCCAACAGGAAGAAGAAAGAGTTTTTCTTTCCTGTCAAGGACTCAGCCAATGAAAAGCTGTGGACTCTGTTTACTATATCCCTTCCAAGTTCCTTTTTCTCTGTGAAAGCATTCTTCCTTCCTTGCCGGGACCTGTAGGTGGTTCAATAGGATTGCAGACCCTGAATTGCAATTCACTGTTGATTCTGAATAAACCCATCTTTGCTGGGGAAATATGTGACAGTCTATTTCAGGTCAACATTTCATATGCCATTTGAAGGTGTCATGTAATATAGTACTCTATTACTTTACTAACATCCAAAAAATTTCGAATTCAAAACACATCTGGCCCATAATGTTTCAGGTGAACTATTGTGGACATAGTTTCATCACAGTTAATTCTTTTTTTTTTTTTTTTTTTTGCGGTACGTGGGCCTGTCACTGTTGTGGCCTCTCCTGTTGCGGAGTACAGGCTCTGAACGTGCAGGCTCAGCAGCCATGGCTCACGGGCCTAGCCGCTCTGCGGCATGTGGGATCTTCCCTGACTGGGGCACGAACCCGTGTCTGCTGCATCGGCAGGCAGACTCTCAACCACTGCGCCACCAGGGAAGCCCTACAGTTAATTCTTGAATGTGGAAAAAATTTAGTATAATTTGTAAGACAACGTTGGTGTGTGTGTGTGTGGGTGTGTGTGTGTCCTTTTACAAACTAATACCAATATTTTTCCTACAACTTTGCAAAACATTAGGAGCATTTTTTCACATACTCTGTTATCATATGAGATACAGATATATTATCCATCAAATATATCTTTTTTTTCAGGATTCATAATTCTACTACCATAATCACTATGCTCAAGTATTAAAGAAAGAACACCTGAATAGATCTTCGTCCCAGGATCTTTTGCTTTACCTCCATTCTTACTCCAGTGAACTATCTGGACAACCTAGAAGAAAACTAAGTGTACTTGTAAGTCTCAGCAGTAGAGTGGATTGGCGGAAGACACTCCATAGTGTAGCAGAACTGGTTATAGTGGAACTTGGTAGAATACATTTTAGTTGTAGAGTACAGCTTTGGAGATGGCAGTTGGAAGTTTGACTCTCATGTCCACCACTCCCTGACGAGACATTGTTCACAGGTAAGCCTCAGTTCAGAGGGCATAATAATCATACCCACTGAGAGGGTGGTTGTGAGGCTTAATGGAAGTAGCTACATATCAGATGGTAACCGCTCTGGCAAGAGCCCAGTCTAATCATCCAGTGCCCGGCATTTTATTTATTTATTTATTAAAGATTTATTTAATATTTATTTGTTTATTTTTGGCTGTGTTGAGTCTTATTTGCGTCAGGCGGGTTTCTCTCTAGTTGTGGCACTCAGGCTTCAGGGAGTGTGGGCTCTGTAGTTTGGGGCATGCAGGCTCTAGCTGAGACACAGGAGCTCAGTAGTTGTGGTGTACGGGCTTAGTTGCCCCATGGCATGTGGGATCTTAGTACCCTGACCAGGGATCGAACCCACGTCCCCTGCATTGTAAGGCGGATTCTTTACCACTGGACCACCAGGGAAGTCCCCCGGCATTTTGTAAAATTGAGGTATAACTGACATAACATTATGTTAGTTTCCAGTGTACAACACAATTTGATATTTGTACATATTGCAAAATGATTACAACAATAACTAGTTAACAAACATTACCTTTTTTTTCTTGTGATGAGAACTTTAACAATTTCTTTTACCACTTTCAAATATACAATACAGTATTATTAACTATAGTCACCATGTTGGACATTACATCTCCATGACTTTTTCATTTTATAACTGGAAGTTGGTACCTTTTGACCAACTTTGTCCATCTAACCCCTCCCCCCCTCACTCCCCACTTCTGGCAGCCACCAGTCTGTTCTCTGTATCTATGATCTTGGTTTTTCCTTTTTTTAGATTCCACATATAAGAGAGATCATACCTTCAGTGCCTGGCATTCTTGGCTCTAAACTGAGCCCTCTCACATGTCCAATATCAATGATGTCCCATATATGACAACTATCCCATACTCAGGGACTACAGGTTTCACTATTCCCCCTCAAACCCATTGTCTGTTATGCTTTATGCTCCAAGGAATCACCTGTTGCCACTTACTCCCAGTCTTTTGCTGTCTGAATGATCCACTTGTTTTGTGTTGTCAATTTCAATTCTCTGCTGTGTGTCTTCACCCACTGAGTGGACCTTATCTTCCTTCTCCCTAGTGAGGGTCAAAAGAAGACCTAATAAAGTTTACTGAACAAATTTCAGGAGAAAAATCTTAATACTGCTTTATGATCCAAAATTAAAATTCTCAAATTGCATTGTATATTCTAAAGTACATTTTAACAAATAGCAAGGCAGAAGTTGCCAGGTTTTTAAAGTACTAAACAGCAACTTATTGTCTTTTGAGAATTCATTTAACTAGCACTTTCTAACAATATATGAAAAATTTGATTTTATTATTAAATTCAGATGCAATTTCATTTAAAATTATGACATTTAAATGTATTGTTTTAAAGTGGCTAAATGCAATTAAATTTCTTACAAACTTTATGGTTTAAGGAAAATAGAGGCAAAAATAAATTTTAATTTCCATGCTTACTGTAAAATCAATTAAACAAATTAAAAAATACCAAAGGAAATCTTGCAGATATTACGCTTCTGCAAATAGAGACCCAAATCCTGCTCTACAGCTAAATGTTTAAACCCTAGTTTCCCCGCTAACTTGTTGTATTAGTAAGAATAAGAGAGGTGTTAATGAATCCATCCATCCATCCATCCATCATTTTATTCATTCAGTCACTAGTTAAAACTTAACTAACATTTAAAAAAATTTTTTAATTAAATTTTTTTTAAATAGATCTTTATTGCAGTGTAATTGTTTCACAATACTGTGTTAGTTTCTGTTGCACAACAAAGCGAATCAGCCATATCCATACACATGTCCCCATATCCCCTCCCTCTTAAGCCTCCCTCCCATCCTCCCTCTAGGTCATCACAAAGCACCTATCTCCCTGTGCTATGCTGCTGCTTCCCACCAGCCAACTATTTTCCATTCGGTAGTGTATATATGTTGATGCTACTCTCACTTCGCCCCAGCTTTGCCCTCCCATCCCATTTCCCAAGTCCATTTTCTGTGTCTACCTCTTTAATCCTGCCCTGCAACTAGGTCCATCAGTACCTTTTTTTTTTTTTTTAGATTCCATATATATGCATTAGCATATGGTATTTGTTTTTCTCTTTCTGATTTATTTCATTCTGTATGACAGACTCTAGGTCCATCCACCTCACTATAAATAACTCAATTTCATTTCTTTTTATGGCTGAGAAATATTCCATTGTATATATGTGCCACATCTTCTTTATCCATTCATCTATCTATGGACATTTAGGTTGATTCCATGTCCTGGCTATTGTAAATAGAGCTGCAATGAACATTATGGTACATGTCTCTTTTTGAATTATGGTTTTCTCAGGGTACATGCTCAGTAGTGAGATTGCTGGGTCATATGGTAGTTCTATTTTTAGCTTTTTAAGGAACCTCCATACTATTTTCCATGGTGGTTGTATCAATTTACATTCCCACCAACAGTACAGGAAGGTTCCCTTTTCCCCACACCCCTTCCAGCATTTATTGATTCTAGATTTTTTGATAATGGCCATTCTGACCGAGGTGAGGTGATAGCTCATTGTAGTTTTGATTTGCATTTCTCTAACAATTAGTGATGTTGAGCATCTTTTCATGTGCCTCTTGGCTATCTGTATGTCTGCCTTGGTGAAATGTCTATTTAGGTCTTCCACCCATATATATATATACATTTTTCACACACACACAATGTATTTTATTTTTAAAAGAGATAAATAAACTGACCCCAAGCATTGTAAATGGATGACCACAACAAAACAACGATTGAAATTACCAAACATGAAACACACTCATACTATGTCATAATATTGACATTCAGTCCAGTAATCCTCCACTGTAACAGCTCCTTTACTTTGCAGTGAAAATTGATTTGTGTATTTTTTGCCTCTCAGTCCTTGTGGGATTTATTATTATTATTATTCAAACAGAAAGCCACAAAAATTATAATCATCCTCATCAGTTCACTCAGTCCCATGTAATTAATTTTTGTTTTCATCTTGATCTTTTGTTAGGACTTTTATGAATTAATCAGTTTTCCATTAGAGTTCTGAAAATGCTTATTCATTCAGTTCAGCAGTATAGTCAGTTACCAGAAACCTGTACTTGTCAGAGTCTTTTCCATGAATTCCTTGAAGATGAAACCCTTTTATAGGAACATTTTTGCAAAAGCATCAGAGTACACCCAGAACTTTCTGTAATGACAAAAGACTTAAAAATGACCATGGTTAAAGTTCATAATAATGCAATTGACAAGGAAATTTAGTTACTTCTGAGATATACATTTTAAAGTAATAACTAGAATTATGACTTATGACATTATACCAGAACATATAAGATTTTTAGAAATTTCATGTAATGTCTGAAACATTTATATTAACATATTTCCATAAAAATAACCCAAAGAAAGTTTAATATTAGTTGTTTTTTTGTTTGTTTGTTTTTTATACTGCAGGTTCTTATTAATCATCAATTTTATACACATCAGTGTATACATGTCAATTGCAATCCCCAATTCAGCACACCAACATCCCCACCCCACCGTGGTTTTCCCCCCTTGGTGTCCATACGTTTGTTCTCTACATCTGTGTCTCAACTTCTGCCCTGCAAACGACTTCATGTGTACAATTTTTCTAGGTTCCACATACATGCATTAATGTATGATATTTGTTTTTCTCTTTCTGACTTACTTCACTCTGTATGACAGTCTTTAGAACCATCCACGTCTCAAGAAATGACTCAATTTTGTTCCTTTTTATGGCTGAGTAATATGCAATTGTATATACGTACCACAAATTCTTTATCCATTCGTCTGTCAATTGGCATTTAGGTTGCTTCCATGACCTGGCTATTGTAAATAGTGCTGCAATGAACATTGGGGTGCATGTGTCATTTTGGATTATGGTTTTCTCTGGGCATATGCTCAGTAGTGGGATTGCTGGATCATATGGTAATTCTATTTTTAGTTTTTTAAGGAACCTCCATACTGTTCTCCATAGTGGCTGCATCAATTTACATTCCCACCAACAATGCAAGAGGGTTCCCTTTTATCCACACCCTCTCCAGCATTTGTTATTTGTAGATTTTCTGATGATGCCTATTCTAACTGGTGTGAGGTGATACCTCATTGTAGTTTTGATTTGCATTTCTCTAATAATTAGTGATGTTGAGCAGCTTTTCATGTGCTTCTTGGCCTTCTGTGTGTCTTCTTTGGAGAAATGTCTCTTTAGGTCTTCTGCCCATTTTTGGATTAGGTTGTTTGGTTCCTTAATATTGAGCTGCATGAGCTGTTTATATATTTTGGAGACTAATCTACTGTCCGTTGATTCATTTGCAAATATTTTCTCCCATTCTGAGAGTTGTCTTTTCATCTTGTTTACGGTTTTCTTTGTTGTGCAAAAGCTTTGAAGTTTCATTAGGCCCCATTTGTTCGTTTTTGTTTTTATTTCCATTACTCTAGGAGGTGGATCAAAAAGATCTTGCTGTGATTTATGTCAAAGAGTGTTCTTCCAAAGTTTTCCTCTAAGAGTTTTATAGAGTCCAGTCTTGCATTTAGGTATCGAATCCATTTTGAGTTTATTTTTGTGTACAGTATTAGGGAGTGTACTAATTTCATTCTTTTACATGTAGCTGTCCAGTTTTCCCAGCACCACTTATGGAAGAGGCTGCCTTTTCTCCATTTTATATCTTTGCCTCCTTTGTCATAGATTACTTGACCTTAGGTGCGTGGGTTTATCCCTGGGCTTTCTGTCTTGTTCCATTGATCTATGTTTCTGTTTTTGTGCCAGTACCATATTGTCTTGATTACTGTAGCTTTGTAGTACAGTCCGAAGTCAGGGAGTCTGATTCCTCCAGCTCCGTTTTTTCCTTCAAGACTGCTTTGGCTATTCGAGGTCTTTTTTGTCTCCATACAAATTTTAGGATGATTTGTTCTAGTTCTGTAAAGAATGCCATTGGTAATTTGAAAGGGATTGCATGGAATCTGTAGATTGCTTTGGGTAGTATAATCATTTTCACAATATTGATTCTTCCAATCCAAGAACGTGGTATATCTCTCCATCTGTTGGTATCATCTTTAATTTCTTTCATCAGTGTCTTATAGTTTTCTGCATATGGGTCTTTTGTCTCCCTAGGTAAGTTTTTTCCTAGTATTTTCTTCTCTTCGTTGCAATGGTAAATGGGAGTGTTTCCATAATTTCTATTTCAGATTTTTCATCATTAGTGTATAGGAATGCCAGAGATTTCTGTACATTAATTTTGTATCCTACTATTTTACCAAATTCATTGATTAGCTCTAATAGTTTTCTGGTGGCATTTGTAGGATTATCTACATATAGTATCATGTCATCTGCAAACAATGACAGTTTTACTTCTTCTTTTCCAATTTGGATGCCTTTTATTTCTTTTTCTTCTCTGATTTCTGTGGCTAGGACTACCAAAACTTTGTTGAATAATAGTGGTGAGAGTGGACATCCTTGTCTCATTCCTGATCTTAGAGGAAATGCTTTCAGTTTTTCACCACTGAGAATGATGCTTGCTGTGGGTTTGTTTTATATGGCCTTTATTATGTTGAGGTAGGTTCCCTCTAGGACCACTTTCTGGAGAGTTTTTATCATAAATTGGTGTTGAATTTTGTCAAAAGCTTTTTCTGCATCTATTGAGATGATCATATGGTTTTTATTCTTCAATTTTTTGGTATGGTGTATCACATTGATTGATGTGCGTATATTGAAGAATCCTTGAATCCCTGGGATAAATCCCACTTGATCATGGTGTATTATCCTTTTAATGTGTTGTTGGATTCTGTTTGCTAGTATTTTGTTGAGGATTTTTGCATCTATGTTCATCAATTATATTGGTCTGTAATTTTCTTTTTTTGTAGTAGCTTTGTCTGGTTTTGGTATCAGGGTGATGATGGTCTCCTAGAATGAGTTTGGTAGTGTTCCTCCTTCTGCAATTTTTTGGAAGAGTTTGAGAAGGATGGGTGTTAACTCTTCTCTAAATGCTTGATAGAATTCACCTGTGAAGCCATCTGGTCCTGGACTTTTGTTTGTTGGAAGATTTTTCGTCACAGTTTCAATTTCATTACTTGTGATTGGTCTGTTTATATTTTCTGTTTCTTCCTGGTTCAGTCTTGGAAAGTTATTCCTTTCTAAGAATTTGTCCATTTCTTCCAGGTTGTCCATTTTATTGGCATAGAGTTGCTTGTAGTAGTCTCTTAGGATGCTTTCTTTTTCTGCTGTGTCTGTTGTAACTTCTCCTTTTTCATTTCTAAGTTTATTGATTTGAGTTTTCTCCCTCTTTTTCTTGGTGAGCCTGGCTAAAGGTTTATCAATTTTGTTTATCTTCTCAAAGAACCAGCTTTTAGTTTTATTGATCTTTGGTATTGTTTCGTTTGTTTCTATTTCATTTATTTCTGCTCTGATCTTTATGATTTCTTTTGTTCTGCTAACTTTGGGTTTTGTTTGTTCTTCTTTCTCTAGTTCCTTTAGGTGTATGATTAGATTGTTTACTTGAGATTTTTCTTGTTTCTTGAGGTAGGCTTGTATAGCTATAAACTTCCCTCTTAGAACTGCTTTTTCTGCATCCCATAGGTTTTGGATCATCGTGCTTTCATTGTCATTGGTCTCTAGGTATTTTTTGATTTCCTCTTTGATTTCTTCAGTGATCTCTTGGTTATTTAGTAATGTATTGTTTAGCCTCCATGTGTTTGTGTTTTTTATGTTTTTTTCCCTGTAATTCATTTCTAATTTCATAGCGTTGTGGTCAGAAAAGATGCTTGGTGTGATTGCAATTTTCTTAAATTTACTGAGGCTTGATTTGTGACCCAAGATGTGATCTATCCTGGAGAATGTTCCGTGTGCACTTGAGAAGAAAGTGTAATCTGCTGTTTTTGGATGGAATGTCCTATAAATATCAATTAAATCTATCTGGTCTATTGTGTCATTTAAAGCTTCTGTTTCCTTATTTATTTTCATTTTGGATGATCTGTCCATTGGTGTAAGTGAGGTGTTAACGTCCCCCAGTATTATTGTGTTACTGTCGATTTCCTCTTTTATAGCTGTTAGCAGTTGCCTTATGTGTTCAGGTGCTCCTATGTTGGGTGCATATATATTTATAATTGTTATATCTTCTTCTTGGATTGATCCCTTGATTATTATGTAGTGTCCTTCCTTGTCTCTTGTAACATTCTTTGTTTTAAAGTCCATTTTATCTGATATGAGTATAGCTACTCCAGCTTTCTTTTGATTTCCATTTGCATGGAGTATCTTTTTCCATCCCCTCACTTTCAGTCTGTATGTGTCCCTATGTCTGAAGTGGGTCTCTTGTAGACAGCATATATATGGGTCTTGTTTCTGCATCCATTCAGCAAGCCTGTGTCTTTTGGTTGGAGCATTTAATCCATTCATGTTTAAGGTAATTATCGATATGTATGTTCCTGTGACGAATTTTCTTAATTGTTTTGGGTTTGTTTTTTTTCTTCTCTTGTATATCCCACTAAACAAAGTTCCTTTAACGTTTGTTGTAGAGCTGGGTTGGTGGTGCTGAATTCTCTTAGTTTTTGCTTGTCTGTAAAGCTTTTGATTTCACCATTGAATCTGAATGAGATCCTGCTGGGTAGAGTAATCTTGGTTGTAGGTTCTTCCCTTTCATCACTTTAAGTATATCGTGCCACTCCCTTCTGCCTTGTAGAGTTCCTGCTGAGAAATCAGCTGTTAACCTTATGGGAGTTCCCTTGTATGTTATTTTTCGTTTTTCCCTTGCTGCTTTCAATAATTTTTCTTTGTCTTTAATTTTTGCTAATTTGATTACTATGTATCTTAGCATATTTCTCCTTACCATATTTCTCCTGCCTGGGACTCTCTGCACTTCCTGGACTTGGGTGGCTATTTCCTTTCCCATGTTAGGGAAGTTTTCGAATATAATCTCTTCAAATATTTTCTCTGGTCCTTTCTCTCTCTCTTCTCCTTCTTGGACCCCTATAATGCTAATACTGTTGCGTTTTTTGTTGTCCTGGAGGTCTCTTATGCTGTCTTCATTTCTTTTCATTCTTTTTTCTTTATTCTGTTCCACAGCAGTGAATTCCACCATTCTGTCTTCCAGGTCACTTATCCGTTCTTCTGCCTCAGTTATTCTGCTATTGATTCCTTCTAGTGTAGTTTTCATTTCAGTTATTGTAATGTTCATCTCTGTTTGTTCTTTAATTCTTCTAGGTCTTTGTTAAGCATTTCTTGCATGTTCTGGATCTTTACCTCCATTCTTTTTCCAAGGTCCTGGATCATCTTCACTATCATTATTTTGAATTCTTTTTCTGGAAGGTTGCTTATCTCCACTTCATTTAGTTGTTTTTCTGGGCTTTTATCTTGTTCCTTCAACTGGTACGTAGCCCTCTGCTTTTTCATCTTGTCTATCTTTCTGTGAATGTGGTTTTTGCTCCACAGGCCGCATGATTTTAGTTCTTCTTGCTCCTGCTCTCTGCCCTCTGGTGTATGAGGCTATCTAAGAGGCTTGATGGAAGTTACTGGTGTTGGGTAGAGCTGGGTTTGCTCTGGTGGGAAGAGCTCAGTAAAACTTTAATCCACTTGACTGCTGATGGGTAGGGCTAAGTTCCCTCCCTGTTGGTTGTTTGGCATGAGGCAACCCAACACTGGAGCCTACCTGGGCTCTTTGCTGGGGCTAATGGCAAACTCTGGGAGGGCTCCCACCAAGGAGTACTTTCCTGAACTTCTGCTGCCAGTGTCATTGTCCCCACGGTGAGCCACTGACACCCTTTGCCTCTGCAGGAGAGCCTACAACGCTGGCAGGTAGGTCTGATTCATTCTCCCCTAGGGTCACTGCTCCTTCCCCTGGATCCCAATGTGCACACTACTTTGTGTGTGCCCTCCAAGTGTGGAGTCTCTGTTTCCCCCAGTCCTGTCAAAGTCCTGCAATCAATTCCCACTAGGTTTCAACGTCTGACTTTCTTGGAATTCCTCCTCCCGTTGCCAAACCCCCAGGTTGGGAAGCCTGACGTGTGGCTCAGAACCTTCACTCCAGTGGGTGGACTTCTGTGGTATAAGTGTTCTCCAGTCTGTGAGTCACCCACCCACCGATTATGGGATTTGATTTTACTGTTATTCCGCCCCTCCTACCATCTTATTGTGGCCTCTCCTTTGTCTTTGGATGTGGGGTATTTTTTTGGTGAGTTCCAGTGTCTTCCTGTCAATGATTGTCCAGCAGCCAGGTGTGATTCTGGTGTTCTCGCAAGAGGGAGTGAGAGCACGTCCTTCTACTCCGCCATCTTGGTTCCTCCTCAAAACTTAACTAACTTTTGAGATTGCTAGATTATAAAAGAATTAACATTATGAGACTATTCTTACAAAGTTTAAGAAAGAAAACGAGGTATGGTGCAATTGAAGAAGAATAGAATTCTTTGAACTTGGTGGTAGCAATTGGAAAGGTAGAGATCATCTTTAAAGGAAGAAGGACAGAAAAAAAACAGGGGCTTTGAAAGCAGAAGACCTGAGTTAAATCCAGTGCTACTCTTTGCTAGCTATGTGACCCAGGGCAACCTGCTAAAACTCTCCAAGCTTTAATTACCTTGCCTATAAAATGGGAGATATAGTTTTACCTCACAAGTTTGTTCTGAAGATTAATTGAATTAAAATAAGCAAATCACAGTACTTTGCACATAGTAAGTCTCAATAAATTCCATTTGTACCCCACTCAACTGATTTCTTTTAGTTCTGATCTATGTTATTAATATTTAAGTCTCTGGATTATTTCAGTTATTCAGTCATTTAAACATTCATTGAATACATACAATACACCTGGTACTGTGATAGGTGCTGGGAATCCAAAGATAAATAATTCAAAATCCCTCCTGCTGGGTATAATCATTTACAAGAGGAGAAATACCAATAAATAAATTAATAGAGTAGAGGATAATAGAAGAATAGAACAGTGCAGGGGTCCAGAAGAGAACACATTGCCCCTGCCTGGAAGGTGAGGGCAGGTATATATCATAGATCTGTGGCTGCCTTGGCAACTGCTACTCCATAAATGTGTCCAAATGGAGACTTTTTTCAACCAAACAGCCCTAGTAATTCTTTAAAGAATTCTCCCATTTATTAGACACCAGTGAAAAGTGATAAGGAAGTCCCAACCACAGGGGAAGGCAGAATTGCCAAGTCCAAGTGCCTGGGTCAGTATCCGTGTTCCATTCTTTATTAACTGTGTGTCCTTATGCAGGTAATTTAGCCTCTCTGAGCATGTTTCCTCACCTGGAGATAATAATTGCACCTACCTCATTGACTACTAAAAGAAGAAAATATTATGTGAAATATTGAACTCTGTGGTATTAAGTAGTCAGTATTAGCTGTTGTCTAAGAATTCTCACAAACATTAAAATAGATGGTTTCTTATTTAAAAAACATGTTCCATTTATAACAGCAAAAATAAAAAGGCCCATTCAAGCCTGTTACTCACAAGTTCTCTGGGTTACCTGCTCTCCCTCTGTGTGACACACTGATACTTTGGGGAAGCAGCAAGAAAAGGAAAAACTCTACGGAAAGCTCTACTATTCCCTGTCCTCATAAGTTCACTCACAGAAACAGTTACCCCACTATAAAGTGGGAAACTGGTCATACTTAGGGAGGTCCTAGGAGCGGAAGCCTCCGTGAAAGTGCCTCTTTGAAGGACATAATTGTGTTTTGATTCAAAGTTTAGTTATGACCATTCTGAACACGATTTCCCACGAGTCTCTACAATATAAGCTCTTTTGAGATTACATTTATTTACTTTTTTGGGGGGGACGCGGGCCTCACTGTTGCGGCCTCTCCCACTGTGGAGCACAGGCTCCGGACGCGCAGGCTCAGCGGCCATGGCTCACGGGCCCAGCCGCTCCACGGCATGTGGGATCTTCTCGGACTGGGGCACAAACCTGTGTCCCCTGCATTGGCAGGCAGACTCTCAACCACTGCGCCACCAGGGAAGCCCAAATTTATTTACTTTTTATTCTTCCCTACCACCTGGCATGATGCCTGATACATAAAAGATGTTCCCAAATGATGGTTAAACGTAAAAGTAAAGTTATATATATGAATGTAACCTGCACGAAAGCCATGTTCGGGAATAATTTATTTAAAAAAAAACTTTTTTTAAATCACTTTTTAAGTTGAAGTATTTAAATGCAAACATGTCATTCTCTGGTACCAGCTGGGTGTTTGGTTCCTTTGGCTTTTTTTTCACATCCCCGGTAACATGGACATGGACAGAGACACACACACACTTGTTCTTTGTTGTTTTAACAGGACATGGTGCTGGTGGTTGAGGTTTGGCTTTGGTTTTTGGTGTCACAAAGTCGGCTCCTGGACTGCAGTACGACTCCGAGCTCAGAGGCAACAGGGACAGATGCCAAAGCCTTAACTTGTGAATAATCTCTGCTTCCTCCTCTCAGGAGCTCACATAATTCATGGATCTGGAGAGGCCTGCCACACCTTTCAGCTGTATTAGGTTGTAATTCATCGTCAGAACCAGAAGATTCCAAATGTAAAGGCCAAACTACTCGGAAGCTGCTCTAACGAAATGATTCTGTGGCCTAGGGCAGCTAGCAACCCTCCAGGTGGGCCCGAGCAACTCACAAAACATTTCACCCCCAAAGCGTTGTGAGTAGTATTACCCATTCTTACAGGCCATCAAATACAGGTTGGGCTTGACTCTACTGTCAAAGGGGAGGGAGGACTTTGGCTCACTGTAATGATTGCATCCTACCCGCACCCCCCAACCCTCTAGGTGCAGGACCCAGGTCGGTCCCTGACTGCACAGGCTTTTCTTGGCACAGACAGCAATGGCTTCGGGCCGCTTTCCATTTGTCACTTGCCAGCAGGCTGCAGCCAGTGTGCAGTTCAAGTGCCTGGCTTGAAAGCGTTCCAGCGTAGTGTGCTGTGGGTTTGAGGTTTGCCCTCACTCGTTCTCACTGTGTGTGGGAAGTTCCCCTGGGAAATGAGGTGGTGGCTTGGCATGCCAGACTTTTCAACGATCTTCCGCTGTGGGTCTGAGGCCAGCTCCACCAGCAAGTGGAAAGTGGCCAGGCTCTCTGAGGAGGCCTCTGCCAGTTATTTTCAAATGCAGTTCAGTGTGTGTTCCCTTCTTCCAATTCTCAAGTCTGAATAGGGCAAGTTGTTTGTCTCTTTTTCTTTCTTCCTTCCCTCCTCCCTCCCTCCCTTCTTTGATTTTTTTGTTTTTGTTTTTTTTTTGGCCACGGCATTGTAAGTTCCAGTTTGCATTTCCTGATTATATTCCCTTTGTCAAATTTGCAACATAACAAATTTCAGATCTGGCAGCATCACCTGTTAAAAACCTCCTTACCAGTAAATACTTGTTAAAGGACTCCATTTCCCACTTCCCTCCCTGTTCAGGGTTTTATTTCTAATTAGCATTCAAATATTTCCTTTATTAACATCAGAAATTTAACTATGTACATATTTGAAACCTGAACGCATTAACTCTATAGATCCCTTGAAAATGCTGTTTGCCAGGTGTGCAATCACAGTGAATGTGCAAAAATGTCGCACAATTAGTTTTTAAAGCTTACCTTAAAACATGCTGAGGGACTAGCTTTTTAGGTAGAGAAAAATAACTCCCTAGGCATTAGAACAAACAAGGAAAATGCATGAAATGAGTGAGAAATGAAGAGGATTATATTCAAAGGAAAGATATTTGGGAGAGGGAGACCTTAAAAGGAAGGAAGGAAACAGAGACTTTCCAATGCAAACGTGAGCAGATTTCATTTGTCAAGAAAGGCGCCGGTCAGAATGGCCATCATCAAAAAATCTAGAAACAATAAATGCTGGAGAGGGTGTGGAGAAAAGGGAACACTCTTGCACTGTTGGTGGGAATATAAATAGATACAGCCACTATGGAGAACAGTATGGAGGTTCCTTAAAAAACTAAAAATAGAACTACCATATGACCCAGCAATCCCACTACTGGGCATATACCCCGAGAAAACCATAATTCAAAAAGAGTCATGTACCACAATGTTCATTGCAGCTCTATTTGCAATAGCCAGGACATGGAAGCAACCTAAGTGTCCATCAACAGATGAACGGATAAAGAAGATGTGGCACATATATACAATGGAATATTACTCAGCCATAAAAAGAAATGAAGTTGAGTTATTTGTAGTGAGGTGGATGGACCTAGAGTCTGTCATACAGAGTGAAGTAAGTTAGAAAGAGAAAAACAAATACCGTATGCTAACGCATATATATGGAATCTAAGGAAAAAAAAAAGGTCATGAAGAACCTAGGGGCAAGACGGGAATAAAGACACAGACTTACTAGAGAATGGACTTGAGGACATGGGGAGGGGGAAGGGTAAGCTGGGTTAAAGTGAGAGAGTGGCATGGACATATATACACTACCAGGTGTAAAATAGATAGCTAGTGGGAAGCAGCCGCATAGCCCAGGGAGATCAGCTCCGTGGTTTGTGACCACCTAGAGGGGTGGGATAGGGAGGGTGGGAGGGAGGGATTTGCAAGAGGGAAGAGATATGGGGACATATGTATATGTATAGCTGATTCACTTTGTTATAAAGCAGAAACTAACACACCATTGTAAAGCAATTATACTCCAATAAAGATGTTAAAAAAAAAAAAAAAAAGAAAGGCAGAGGCTGCTGGCTCTTCCTCCACTCTTGTGTTTCCTGGGCCTTGTCTATCCTGATTCAGTCACCCCTCTTCTGCATGTACATAATCACCTCCTCCTTTATGCTTCAATTATCATCATGATTTATTAAGGTTTCTCTCACTAGACTACAAGCTCCTCAGGGGCAGGGATCATGACAATTTCTAGGACTACTGGTACGACTAGGGTTAGTTGTTGGGAGGGTAACAGTGTCAGTGGATATGACCCCCTTCAAAGGAGGACTTCTATCCTGGCTGCCACAGTGCTGTCAGTCAACAGCTTCAGCACTCAGCCCATCTGAGACCAAGGTCACATCATTCCTGGGTGGTCGATCTGCAGTGACAGGGGCCACCATCCTGGGTCAGCTTGGGGGAACTCTGAAGGGCTGCTCTAGCTCCAGAGCTTCTCCGTGGGCTTGGCTGAGCTCTCGGGGGCCTGCCTCACCACTCGACTTTTCTCTGTGTCCACTTCTGTTTCCTCCCCTCACTTCCACAGATGTTTGTCCCAAGGGCACTCACCAGTGAAAGAGTCATGGAGAACTCCACCGGCAATCACTTTTAGCTAAGGATACAAAATAATTAGGAAGTGGAGGTAGAGATTTTAGGGGGAAGTATTTTATTATCTTACATAGTGTGGAGTTCTAGAGGAGTATAAACAAATGTAAAGACCAAGAAAATAGTGCAGTCTGCTGGAAAGAATAATCATCAGGGAGTCCCCAGACTCAGTGCTCACGCCGGCTTTATTAAGAACTGAGTGTGTGCCATTGGGATGGTCACAGCATGCCCTGGGCATCCCTCCTCTTCTTCAAAGGGAAGGAGTTGGAACAGAATATCCCCAAAGTTTCTCCCTTAGAAGAAACAACTTGGCTGTGAGCAAAAGGTTTTCAAAGATGACCAGACTGTACATCCAGGTGCAAACCTGAAGGAAAAGAAAATGTACCATTCAGAGCTGGAGGTGACGATGTAACATCCCTCTGAGACTGTCATTCTGACAACTTGCAGATGTGTGTGAAGAGAGATTCCTTTGATAGCTGCTTGTCTAGAGGTAACAGATGCCTTTCAAGAGGAATGAGGAGAGAGGACGAAGAGGGCATGGGCTGGCAGACAGTGGAGATTAGGATAGAAGCACCATGGGAGAGTAAATCAGATCATAAAAAGCATAATCACTGACATTTAAAATGAAGAGATTGACAAAGAGGGACATTTTGCAGTCACTTAAGTAAAACATTGCCAGTCAAAAAGTTTGGCCCCAAATGAATGTTGGAATCTTATTCAGTTTATTTCATTTTGGTTTCAGGATCCTCTGGTTTATAGGTTAACTTTGGTCAAAACAATAGTCATTCAGCAAATAATTAAATGCCTGCTTTTATCAGCTAGGCTTCTTTGATGCACTTGATAAAGGAACAAAATAATAAAAGAATTTATGGTCAAGATAGAAGGTGGCTCACAGAATAGAAGGCAAAGCTGAACCAAGTAGGCCTCCAAGACAAGACCCAGGGAAGCTCCAAGGGTCTAACAGCAGGAGCTAGAGAGAGGCTTTCCTGGCATCCGTGCTTCCAACCTTTTCACACTGTGAAGATTTAACTTTCCAGGAAAATGGGGAAATGACAAACTTGAGTCAATTCTCACACCTTGGTGGGAAGGATAGGACCCCTTGACTGACAGTCCTACCACAATTGCATACACTGGGGCCATTCCCCAAAGGAAAATCTATGTTCTGTAACCAAAAGAAGGCACAAAAGACAGATGCCTGGCCAGCAAAAATTTCAGATGTTCTTCCCCTCTAGGTATTGCTCCAGTAAATGGCATATGTTGGTGAGAGGCATGGACATGAGCCTTGTTTGTAGGGAGCATATAGTCTAGTAAGAAAGTACAATAAGGGTATGACAGATACTGTTAAATCACTACTTACAGCCATTCCAAGCCTAGCTTTTTTTTTTTTTGCGCAATTCTACAGTTTGGCAAACACTTTCCAAGACTCTCTAGCAGCTAGGAATGGCCAGGTGACATAGTTTTGGCCAATATGTATGGGCAGATGTCTGTAAGAGGGTTCAGGGGGAAAAAAAACAAACAAAACCTTTTGCTTTCTCTGATAAAAGGGACAGATGCCTCTGGCAATGTTCTTTTCTCTTTCTTCCTACTTGAGACATGATGTCTGGTGCCACAGCAGCCATTTTGTGTCCATGGGGATGAAACAAACATCAATTAAAATAGTGGAGGAGAAAGAATGAGCAAGCCTAGAGTCTTAATAGCATCATTAAGAGGCTTCCTTGTTATTAGTAATTCACTGTTTTTTTGCTACTTGCAGCTGAATGCATTTCTACCTGATATACAGAGAACCTTATTTAAACTATGAAGTCTGGGATGGAATTTCTGAGTAAGTGAATGGGATATAAATAGGTGTTATCTAAGTAGCAGGTGTGAATTGGAAGGAAAAGATGAGCATTCCTGGTGGTCTAGGAGTAGGAACATCTGTGCCCACTTCATACATAATACATATGGCCTGGACCAGGCTAACTTTTCTCAGGCCAGTTTCATTCCACAGAATCCACCTTCTCCTCCTTTACACTAAACTTAGGGAAAATGTGGCCTTTTTTAATTCAAGGAAGATCCCTCCACTGAGGTCTGATGCAATTCTCTCCCAGCTATTCCAGGAAATTATTAATTATTTTTTCTGTTTTTACAGTATCTCCCCCTCTACCAGCTCCATCCTCATAGCCTGCCCATATTCTCAAGTCTCACATTAAAAAAAAAGAAAGAAAGAGCCTCTTCCAGCTACTGCATTGTTTTTCTTTTTCCCTCAAAAAGTGTACTCTGCTTTATATTTACCTCCTCACTTCCCTCTAACTCTGTGCCTATTGCTGTTAGGCAGCTACACTTCACCACTGCATGAAACTGTTCTGAGAAAGGTGACTGTCATTAGAAGGTAACTTCTAAGAGGGCAGGGGTCTTCTCTATTTTGTTCCCCACTGTGTGTTCTGTCCCTAGAGTAGTGCCAGGTACATAATACCTGCTCAAGAAATGAATAAATATCTTTCTAATCATCAAAGCAAAGAACTTTGCCTCATTATCTTACTTAACTTCTCAGTAGCCTTGTCAGTTTTGACTACTTCCATCTTGAAACTCACTATCTCTTGGTTTTGTAACTTAATTCTTTCTCTTTCTCTTTAAAATTTTTGTTATGGAAAATTTTAATAAATGGATATAAATGTAAGAAAAATAAAATAATGAAGGCCCGGAAGCATCACCCAGCTTCAATTTACAGCCAATTTTGTTTCATCTAAACCTTCATTTACTCCCTCTGATATTAATTTGAAGCAATTCCAGACAGCGTTTCATTTCACCCATGCATATTTCAGCTTGTACTGCCAAAAGAAAATAAATATTTTAAAAAGCATAATTGCAGAACTTTTCCCTGGTGGCACAGTGGTTAAGAATCCGCCTGCCAATTCAGGGGACACGGGTTTGAGCCCTGGTCCGGGAAGATCCCACATTCCGCGGAGCAACTAAGCCCGTACACCACAACTACTGAGCCTGCGATATAGAGCCCGTGAGCCACAACTAATGAACCCGCGTGCCACAACTACTGAAGCCTATGTGCCTAGAGCCCATGCTCTGCAGCAAGAGAAGCCACCAAATGAGAAGCCCACGCACCGCAACGAAGAGTAGCCCCCACTTGCAGCAACTAGAGAAAGCCCGCGCACAGCAGCGAAAGACCCACTGCAGTCAAAAATAAATTAAAAAAATAATAATAAAATAAAAAAATTAAAAGTATAACTTTGATATCATCATTATACATAAAAATTAACAAGGATTCCTTAGTATCAGCAACTTCATTCTTTCTTGATTTTATTTTTAACTCTTTTGATTGTTTTTTTGGTTGGTGGAATATTTTTCTGTTTCTGTTTCTTTTACCTGGACCTTATCTTACAGGTAAATTGGGGAGCTGGAGCCAGGCCTGGTCAGGCTCTTCTGAGATCTTTTGAACAGTATCCAGTTTGCAAGAGTCCTGCACCTCTGCCCTAGTGAGAAGGGAAGCTCTCAGGGCATGCACTGCCTGCAGTTTGTCCACCTCTGCCATGCCTGGGCAGGCAAGTTAAATTCAGGGTGGACTTTTAGGGAGCCCATCTGCTTTGGTCAGTAATCAAGCTGATGCTTTGATCTTCAGCCATCTGACTTCCTGTGCCTGCCTCCCAATCAGTACTGAACTCAGAAGGCAGAATGATGTTAAGCCCCATCAACATAACGTTAGTATTATTTAGAAACATCGTGGTAAATACCAGAAGAAAGAGCTAAGAGTTGAAAGTGATTGCTTCTGAGCAGGGGAGAAGGCAGAGGAGGTGGGTGGGCACCAAAGACTTCTTTTAGACATAAGCCTGTGATATGTGACTCTTTAAGGTATATACAATGTGTTGATAAGTACAAAAATTAATGAGCACATATCATATCATAACATATTAAAAAAACATATAAAAATTCAAAATCCCCTCCTCATACCTGGCCCTGCTTCTCTTAGGGAGCACTGCCATCCTCCAGAAATCTAGGAGTCCTCCTTCTTCTCATTCTGCTTTTCCCTCCCAGATCTAGGTGGTGACCAGGTCCTTCTTAATGTAACCTGTGCCCATCACAGTGCTGCATCCCCAGTGCTCTTGCCTTGTTCATGCTCCTGTCTATTAGCTGGACCATTGCAGCATACTTTACATAACTTATCTGTTATGGGTTGAATTACATACCCCTGAAATCGCTATGCTGAAGTTGCAACCTCCAGTACCTCAGAATGCAACTGTATTTGGAGATGGAGCCTTTAAAGAGGTCATTAAAGTAAAATGAGGTCATATTTATGGGCCGTAATCCCACAAAAGACTGAGTCCTTATAAGAAGAGATTAGGACAGAGAAAGACACAAGGGGAAGATTATGTGTCGTCAAAGAGAAGACCATCGTCTACAAGGCATGCAGAGAGGCCTCAAAAGAAACAGCCCTGCTGACAACTTGATCTCAGACTTCAAACCTCCAGAACTGTGAAAAATTTCTGTCGTTTAAGCTGCCCAGTCTGTGGTACTTTGTTATGGCAGCCATGACAAACTAATATGTCATCTCCCTGCCTTCCTTGGCCATGATCTGATTCATCTTCCAAAACAATGTTAAAGGAAGCTTCCAATAATGTACATCTAACCATTATTTCCCTGCTTAAAATCCTTAAATGACTCCCTATCACTGCTAGTTAAAACCTAGCTCCTTAGCACGAGATGGAAAGTCCTCATTTATCTTCTCTTGCTTGACTCTTCTTTTGCTGAAGCCCCAGGCTTAGTGGAGTACTTGTTCTCCCAAAGGTGCCACCTTAAGCTTTACCATCTCTGCAGGTGTATCTTCCTTCCCGAAGGTGCCACCTTAAACTTTACTATCTCTGCAGGTGTATCTTCATTTCCCAGAACACCTTCACCCTTCTCTCTCTCCTTCTCACTAAGACTCTCAGGTCAAGCCCATTTCCTCTGGAAAGCCTTCCTCAGTCCCTCCCTCCAGATAGAATTGACTTCTTCTTTCCCTTATGTCCACTCTGGACCTTATATAGAATTCATCCTAGATTTACAGCATTTTTATTGCCATTATCTTATCTTACTCATCTAGTCCTTAAAAGCAGAGACTATGTTGTAACTATGTGTACAAGACCTAACATAATTCCTGACACATACTAGGTGCTCAAAAATTGTTGACCAAATAAATGCATCTGTAAAATTTAAATAATTATGTTAGTATAGCATACTTCAAGAAGCGATTCTCCTATAATATATATAGAAATTTTAAACAATTTAATTACAATGTAAGTAATTATTTTTGAACTCTTAAAGATGAATTGAAATTGCAATTTATTACTTAATGGTGAGTTTGAATGTGCGCTGATAATGAGTCATTTCCAACGCTTAAAATTAGGTTGGTTCTCTTAAAACATGGAATCAAGAAAATATATTGCTGGAAAAGGTATTAGAGATGATCTGATCCAAACATTTCATTTTATCTACAAGGAAGTTGAGACACAGACTGTCCGCCGTCACATGGCCCACTGTTATCACAGCCAGGACTTTGATTCTCTGTCTGATGCACTTATCTTGCCTCTGATGAAAATAGAAACACTGCAGTTAAATTGGTTTGAGGAAAAGGGAATTTAAATGTAATTCAATGAAGAAAAAAAGCCACCCAACTGACATTTATAAAAGTAATAGAAAGACTCTTAAGTTGTTTCTAAATAAAATTATAAATAAATAAATAAATTGTGAATGAACTTCATCCAATATTGATATATCCTTTGGCAGTGGGACATTTTTGAGTATTTATTTGTTACTGTGAAAAATTACATTTGAATAATATATATAACAAGATGTATATCCAAATTGCCTTTCAATAATGTATAACAAGAAAATTTTCTTTATACGTTTAGTGTCTTTCTTTCAAGGAACTACAAGACAAATGCCTTATGCACTTCAGGTTAAGTGTGGCTTGTTGGATACATGCTTTTTCACTTAATCTTCACATTTTTGATACCCAGCAATGGCTTGAGCCTATAAGAGTAGTACTCAATAACCCAAGGGACAACATCTTGACAAAGTAACAAATTTACATTATCTACCCATCCATCAGCAAAATTTAGAAGCACCATCTTGGAATTGAAGAATGGGTGAATTTGAAGTTGCCTCTGTTGGTGGAATTCAGATATTTCTGAACTTTTGGGGGAGTCTGTAGGTCCAGTAGTCCATAGGCTTCTGTGCACAGGCCTATTGCAGTGCCCCAGTGACAATGCATGGCCACAAATGAGAATGGTGAACATTCTCTCCACTGCTTCCAAAACACAATGTTCACCTCAGCAAGGGCTGTGGGAAATGTGCCACAACTTTACTGCTTCGGAGATTCAGGAACTTCATCCGTCCTTCGCATAGGCAGAGGGTGGTTATAGTGGTTGTGGGGCTGGCAGCAGGGGTGGGTGGGAGGTGCCCTCAAGAATGATTATGAACAGCAACCATCAGCAGGGCAAAGACCTGAAATGGCTATTCATGAACTCATGGGAGACACTCCTGAAAACTTCTCCAAATTACTGGGAAAGACTTTCAAGGGGTGCAAAGGTCCTATATTGGTACAGTGGGATAAACTCATTCAATCATTGACAAATCTGGGTTGGGCACTCTTCTTGGGGTTGGAGATGCTGCAGTGAACAAAACAAAGATTTCTATTCTTGTGGAATTTACACAAAGTTTGGGGGGGGTGGAGATGATAAATGCTATGGACTGAATTGTGCTCCCCTAAACTTTACGTGTTGAAGCCTTAATCCCACAGTGTGATGGTATTTGACCCTGGAGCTTTGGGGAGGTAACTACATTACACAAAGTCATAAGAGTGGGACCCTCATGATAGTATTAGTGCCCTTTAAGTATAAACACCAGAGAGCTTGCTTCTTCTCTTTCCACAAGTGAGGACACAGTGAGAAGGTAGTGTCTGCAAACTAGGAAAAGGGCTCTCACTTGGAATTCCCAGCCTCCAAAGCAGTGAGAAATAAATTCCTATTGTTCAAGTCACCTAGTCTATAGTATATTTTGTTATGGTAGCCCAAACTGATTAATACAATAAATAATAAATATAATATTACCTAGTATGTTAGGCAGTGATATGTGCAATGAAATATCTTAAAGAGCAGAATAGTGAGATTATGAGTGTATTTGTGGGGAAAGTAGGTGGTCAGAGTAGGAATCATTAAGAAGGGGATATCTAAGCAAAGAAATGAAGGAGTGAAGGAATTAGTCAAGCAGGTACCTGAGGTAAATGTGTTCTATGCAGCAGGTATAGCTAGAACAATGGCCCTATGGTGGGAATGTGGTTGGCATATTCTAGCAACTCCAAGGAGGCCAGAGTGGCTGGAGGGGAATAACAAGGGGGAGAGTAGAATGACACGAGGTCAGAAAAATGATCTGGGGCTGGATCACAAGTGCCTTTGTAAGGTCTTGATTTGAGTGAATGGAGACATACTGTGGAGTTTTGAGTAGAGAATGACAGGATCACATTTATTGATAAGTTTAAAAGGATCTCTTGGGCTGCTGTGCTGAGAATAGTGTCCAATCTAGGAGGCCAGCTAAGGTGATATTGCAGACGTGTAGATGGAAGCTTGGACCAGTTGGCAGCAAAGGAAGTGGTAAGCAGTGGAAGTCTAAGACTGGTTAGATTCTGGATATATTTTGCAAGTAAAGCTATAAGACAGTTTGTTGTGCTAGAGAGAGGGAGGTGTCAAGGATGGCTGACTTGAACAATAGGAAGGATGGAGTTGCCATCAGATGAGTTAAAAAGATGCAAGTGGTACAGATTTGGGGGGTTCAGGAGTTTGGTTTACCCATATTGAGTTTGGAATGTCAAGACCTGATTTTCAGCTAGTGTGAACTCATGAGTACCTCATGTAATTAATCCTGTGGGAATATGGGTTACATTCACAACATGCCCTTAAAATAGCAAGTTTTGAAGGAATATTTGCAGAAGTGGCTGCTGTGACTTGTTATAAGTTGGATGCCTCCATGACACAGTTTGATAAGTGGCTGGATTTTCAGCATTGGGTAATGACATCTCTCTGCAATCTAAAAACTTTGTAAAAAGATCTGACTTCTTCTAAGAAAAAACTATTTTGGACTCACTTATTTTCTTTAATAAAATTGTCTTTTCATGTGTTTGCCTCTCCCTTTTGATGATGAGCTCCTTGAAGGTAGGGACTGTGTTTTCTTTATTCTTGTTTTCCAAGCAATTGGCAATCTAGTGTCTAGAAGCAACCAGTAAAATGCTTATTGAATGAACAAATAAATGAATTTTTGTCTACATGAAAATCAATTAATCATTTTGCTTAAGTAAACTATTTTTAAATATTTAAAGTCATCTATCTTCCACTTAATGTCCTTAATTAGTTCCAATAAAACAGGGCATAAGGTAAAAAAAAATTAAGCAAAATATTATTACTATATGCAAATGTATTGTGGGTAAACACAGTGTATTATTGTCTCCTTCTGAGGTCTGTCTCAAGGGAAAATCTATATGTTATGTGACTGATAAAATGGATGCTCTGCCTTGCTAAAGTATTGTCCTCAGACCATTAGCAGTGACATCTAGTGGAAGCTTGTTAGAAATGCACTCTCAGGCTCCAGTGTAGACCTGCTGAATCTGAATCTGCTTTTCAGCTAAATCCCCAGGTGATTCTTATGCCCATTAAAGTTTGAGATGCATTGCTCTAGAGTAGGGGTTGGCAAACTACCACCTGTTTTTGTAAATAAAGTTTTATCGGAGCACAGCCATGTCCTTTGGTTAAGCATTGTTTGTGCTGTTAAGGTGCCAGAGCACCAGAGCTGAGTAGACATAGTTGCAACAAGGACCACATAGCCTGCAAAGCCTAAAATATTTACTATTGGGATTAACATATATACACTAATATGGATAAAATAGATAACTAATGAAAACCTGCTGTATAGCACAGGGAACTCTACTTTACTTAGCTGTATAATAGAAACTAAAACAACATTGTAAAACAACTATGCCCCGATTAAAATAAAATTTTTTACTATTTCACCTTTTAAGAATTGGTTTGCAGACTCTGCTTTTGGATTGCAGGGTTGTTATGGGAAAACTTCCCCGAGAGATCACATGCCCAGTGTGAATGTAGTGGCCTAAATACAAATGTAAAGATTTATTTACCTTTTATTCTTTTTTATTGGGAAAATAGTTCAATGATTTTTTAAAAATTTATTAACTTATTTATTTATTTTTGGCTGTGTTGGGTCTTCCTTTCTGTGTGAGGGCTTTCTCTAGTTGTGGCGAGCGGGTACCACTCTTCATCACAGTGTGCATGCCTCTCACTGTCGCGGCCTCTTGTTGCGGATCACAAGCTCCAGACGCACAGGCTCAGTAGTTGTGGCTCACGGGCCTAGTTGCTTCACGGCATGTGGTATCTTCCCAGACCAGGGCTCGAACCCATGTCCCCTGCATTGGCAGGCAGATTCTCAACCACTGCACCACCAGGGAAGCCCCCTGTTCAATGACTTTGAATGCAAATATGAATTCTTCTGAGGTAATACAGGATAATATAAGGTAATTGTAAATACCATTCATGTTCCAAAAAATTTTGTTATAGTTTATCTTTTTCTGATTATAAAAATAATACTTGCTTATTATTGGGATTTTGAAAAACAGGGAAGGGATGAACAAAAGAAATACTGCCTAGATTTTAACACACATTTTTCACATAATTAGAACAATACCATTATTGTATATTATATTCTGATTTTTCACTTATCATGTTGCAAGTCTTTTCTCAAGACATGAAAAATTATTTTGAAGCATCATGCTTAGCAGTGCCTAATCTTCCATATTGTGGCAATTGTTTGGTTTAGTTTTCTTAACGATTCTCCTATGGTTGGCTATTTAGATCAATAACTATTTAAGAATGAAAATTAGTGCTTATTATAAAAGTGACTAGCAAACGATGTGCTCTGGCCATTCTACTAAAAAGCACAGGCAAGCAACACAGGATGAAAGTCCAAATTAATTAGCCCTTTTGTATTGATGTGTCTTTGTATGTATAGGAGAAAGAAATGATTGAGGAGACATAACTGATTGAACATCATGGAAAGTAAAGATAAAAGCTGAATCCCTTAATAAAAAACTATGTGATTTGTGAAAAAGAGAAGGTGTAACAAACACAATGCAGTGAGGATAGTTTTGACACAACACAAATGAGAAGACATTATGCCCTGAATTGTAAGACTAAAAAACAAGGCTAGACTACCAACAGGCAATTAAAATATCATTTCCCAAGCAACATGGCATTTACAGGCAAAATAGGCTATTTCTTCCTGTTGACAATATAGCATCTTGTAAGTTAGTGAATCTCCAGGCCGTGGTTTAGTTACTTGACTCAGATAAGTATGCTCACCTTGCTTTGATAGGTGTGAACTTTCTCTGAAATAGCACTGAGGAAAGTGCAAGAAGACCACCTGAGTCCATGCTCCTTGGGCCTCCGCAAAGCTGCCTTACCTGCCTTACCTGATCTCAGTGGAGATCTGCTAGATCTATTCCTGCAGGGGGCAGCTGGTCTCTGTCCTAGGAGAAATTGCCATCATCCACTCTGCTCCTTATGTGGATTTACTTATTTGTTCTGAGCCTTAGACTACACTCCATCCTCACCCTCTGTAATGAACTTTTGGTTCATGCCCTTCAGCTTGGATTTTAACCCCAGCTGGCTAACCTGGAATACTTGCTCCCTACTAGCTGCTCAGAACTCTTGACTCTGACCTTAGCATGCTCTTGTGATTTGTAGTGCTCACAAGCCCTTCCTTGAAGAACCACATTTTCTAATGGGATTGTGAATTGTATAGCAGTTAATCTAGAAAGTCCACAGTCCTATGTCCAGCTGAACTAACTGGTAGTGAAGGGTTCATGGCTTGCTGACTGACACTGTCAGGATCAGAATGATTTCTGCAGTCTGCTGTGTTACCATTAAATATACAATGGAAGAAGGAAGTCTTCACTCGAAGAGACAGTTGCAGAACTCTCTTGGCTCTGTGGTTCAGCAGTGCTCTAAATTGGAAGTAGGAGGGTCTGGTCCTGCAGTGGTTAGGAAGTGTGTTAGTTTCCTAGGGCGGCTGTAAAAAAGTACCACAATCTGGCTGGCTTTTGACAATAGGAATTTATTCCCTGACAGCACTAGACCAAAATCAAGGTGTTGCCAGGGCCGTGCTCTCTCTGAAGTCTCTGAAGGAGGATCCCTCCTTGCCCCTTCAGCTTCTGGTGGCCCAGATGTTCACGGCCTTGTGTGGCATAAATCCAATCTGCCTCTGTGGTCACATGGCATTCTCTCCTATGTCTCTTTTCCTTCTTTTAAGGGGACTAGTCATATTGTATTAAGGATCCACCCTACTCCAGGATGATTTTATTTTAACTAATTACATCTGCAAGGACCTTATTCATAAATAAGGTTACATTCTGAGGTATAGGGAGTTAGAAGTTTGACATATATTTTGGGGGACAATTCAAACCATAACAAAAAGGTAAAGCAAATGACTGTGCAAGAAAGTATGCCTTGTTTGCAGACTGAAGTTTTAGGAGTATTCTTCACTTCTATGATGGAATAAGATCTATTCCATTTTTCTTGAAACAATCAACTCTCTTGTTCTACTTTTGTTTTTCCTCTATGGGTATAGAGAAATATTTCATTTTCTTTTTATTGCTACCTTTAAAAATATACTATACTATAAAAAATTGCAAGTGCAGTAGTGAATGGCAACTAATCTGGGTCTCCACGTCAGGGAGACATTAGAGTGTAGTGAAGAAGATTTTAGTAAATTTGCGTGTGCATATGTCTTTAAAGAAATAAAGACATATTTAATAAAGCTGAGCTACTCAACTCTTGCAGACTCCTGCTAAAAATAAACATGGGCCCAGTGATGTTCCCTTCTGTAAATGGATTATATATCCTATGCTATGAACTCAAGCATGTGATATGTGTCACTTCCAGGCAGAAGCTTTAAGAACAGTGATGGTTCTGTTATGCTCTTTTTCCTTCCTTTCAAATCATGGGGACATGTTTTGGGATAAAGCCTCTGTCAGTCTCCTTGAGTGGTAAGATAAGCAGAGGCTCTTTCAGCCCACTGAGAACATATAGCATGAGTAAGAAATAAGTGGGATTTTTTCTTTAATGTTGAGTTTATGGTCATTTGTGTCTCAAACTAACCCATCTTGACTGATACAAACCATACATTTTAATTTTTATGTGAAATCTCCTAATATTTACATATTACAACCAATGAAAATTTCTAAAAATGATAGTTATTTTTTTATGAAAATAGCACATACTGGTTAAAAAATCGCATGGTATAGAAAATGTATACTGTAATAAAATAGAGACAGGTCACCCTCTCCCACTCCTGACTTCTCCCTGGAGTGGGTCATATTCGTCATGTCTGTGCACATTTTGCTCCTAGATTTGCCCTTAGCAGGTCCTGTGTTAGGGCCCCTCTATCCCGGTGCCTCCTCCTCCTGTGTCTGGTTCCCTCATTTGCTCTGTTGAAGTGCTGCTGCTGCTAGCTTCTAAAGAAAGTGTGTGAGAGGGACATTTCTTGTCTTTGTGTGTTTGAAGATTTCTACTTTCATATGTATTTAGTAGTTTGGTTGGGTAAAAGAACTTGAGTGTGAAAAATATTTTTTTCACTCAGAGTTTTGAAGGCCACTTGACTGGATTTTAGCATCTTATACTCTTATCGAGGATTCCAAAGTGATTCTGATTTCTGATTCCTGATCCTTTGGGTGGTTTGAGTTTCTCCTCTGTAAAAGCTCTCTATTCTGGTTGTTCTGAAAGTTCACGTTTATTTCTGGGACCTGGGCATCTTTTCATTCTTGGTGCTGGGCACTTGGTTGGCCTTAGGTATAAAAACTCCTGAATGGGAAATTTTCCTGTATTAATTTCTTGATAGTAACCTCCCCACTCCTTTTTGGAATGTCTTTTTTTTCTGGAATCATTGACTGTGGAATCCCCTGGACTGATTCTCTGACTTTCTTATTACCTCTTCCCTGTTGCCTATCTGTGTATCTTTTTGCTCTGCTTTTATGGAGATTTCCTGTCTTTATTTTCCATCTCTTCTATACATTTTAAAAAAAATTAATTATTTTAGTTTTGGCTGCGTTGGGTCTTTGTTGCTGTGCGCGGGCTTTCTCTAGTTGCGGTGAGCGGGAGCTACTCTTCATTGCAGTGAGCGGGCTTCTCACTGTGGTGGTTTCTCTTGTTGCAGAGCAGGGTCTCTAGGCGTGCGGGCTTCAGTAGTTGTGGCACACAGGTTCAGTAGTTGTGGCTTGCGGGCTCTAGAGCACAGGCTCAGTACTTGTGGTGCAGGGGCTTAGTTGTTCCGTAGCCTATAAGATCTTCCTGGACCAGGGCTCAAACATGTGTCCCTTGCATTGGCAGGCAGATTCTTAAACACTGTGCCACCAGAGAAGTCCCTCTTCTATAGATTTTTAAGAAAAATTTCAGCTTTCAAATTTTAAAATTTCTGATCTCTTTCTTGATCTCTGATTTTTCATTTTTACAGCTATATATCTCATCCTTCTCTGTTTCTTCTGCTCCTCCCATTGAATTGTTTTTTGGAGTCCTTAATTTTTTAATATTTTTGTTTGTTTTGATCTCTTGAATGTTGTAGGATTTTCTAAAATGTTTTGGTGCTCTTTGGTGGTCTATTGATACTTAAAGTGAAACATTGAGAAGCCATTTATAAGTTCTATATGCAAGGGCAGGGTTGACTGGTTCGTGGGTTTGCCATGGGGTTATTGGGCGATACCTGATTTTTCTTTGGAGCTCTTCAATGTTAACATCATTATGTCTTTCCTTTGGGGTGGTTCAGGTTTTCAAAGAAGACTTCCTAGTTGTGTGAGTCTGGGTACTGGTGCTCTAGGACTAAGCAGGAGAAGAGAAGAAGGCTTTGAATTTCTCAATAGTTCTGTATGTAGACTTTCAATTAATCCCCCTGTCTCAGCCTTACACTGAACAGATGTCCCTAAGTCTAGGATGGCTCAGATTCAATTCACCAAAAGAGTAAACATTTGGTCTTCTCGGTGGGTGAGCATAAGGGGAATTGCCTAACCACACAGACTGGGAAAGGGGACTTGAGGGTCCAGTTGCTCCTGAAAGAGGCTTTCCACCCATCCCAATATTAAGACTTCAAGTGCACTTTGAACTCTGTGTTGCTTTTCAGGTCTAAGACCTTCTAACTTTCCAAAAAGCATATTGCATGAATACTACTGTTGCCAACTGAAAGCACTTAAGTTTCAGCTTTTTCTTTGCTAAATTTGTTACCACTCCTCAATTCACTTTCTGTCTTCCAAAATTTTGTTGACATCTCTTATACTCTACCACCTCTCTTCCTGTCCTCTTCATCATCAGGGTTCATGCTATTTTTATTACTTTACTATCACTTTAGTGACATTTTATGAGGAAGTGGATGTAAACACATGTGTTTGGTCTGCCATGTTTAACCCTAATTGAAATTAAAAACAAATAAACCAGAACTATACACTGTCTGGGCCTCCTTATCTTGTGGGCTGCCAGTTTGTGATAACAGATCTAAATTAACATTTTGTTTCTACAGAACTTTATCTCTGATAAACATGACTCTAGGCAAGTAACAAATTAGAGTCTAGAGGTTTCTATATTCTTGAAGTATTTGTTTATATGGGTTGCTTTTCTATTTTCTCCACTGGTTTTATTTTAATGTCTTATATAAATATACCTATCAGGTGAAGAGTCTCCAATCCTGACATCAACATCTTTGGCATTCTGAAACAAATTAACAATGTACAGCATTACTTGAGTGTCTGGCATTATTGGGACCAATTGGATTCTACAGCTATGGATGCTTTTATGTTGAAAATCTCTCTACCCCCGAATGATTAACAAGGCGTAGCTAATGCCTATCTTGTTTCTGTATCAGTGGAAGTTCACGGTAATGGAATCTGACTGGTTTAATGTTAATGAATCACACTCCGTGGCTAGGTGCCTGCCTTTTGTCTTAAACACTAGAGTCAGACTTACAGCTCTGTTTGTCATTAAGCAGATGCTTTGCCTCACCACCCATCTTTCAGTTGCAGAAAATATGTTTCATTGCAAAATTAAATTGGTATGTTTGTCTAATTAACTGCGAGAATCTGGACAAATTCTTTCCCTCTCTTCTCCTTTTATTCCATAATCCTATTCAAAACCAGATCCCAGAAGGAGAGACAGCACGTCCTCACCAGCTCAGCAAGGCTTTTGTGAGGCAGAGCTTCTTTCATTCCAGGATCTGCTGCTCCAACAAAGAGGCCAGAATGTGAATGGTGACTCCAGTGGCCAAGGGAGTCTGATCTGCTCTCGAATCCTAATGTCCTAATGTGTGAGGCCTGGGGATCCCACTTCATCAGGAATCTGTCTAAGGAGAGGTCTCAGAACACACTATGTTGTGTAGTATGACCAACCAACCCAGTTTTCCCAGGACTCTGGCATATCTCAGGACATAGGACCAGCAGAGGTCAGTCAGCCTGGCTGTCTCAGGCCAAGGATCACATGCGACATTTTTGGCTGAGGACTTACCTGAGTGCCACACTAGGTGGATGAATGCTGGGCAACAACTGGAGAGACTGGCATCAGGAAGCCAAAGACCAAGCTGCCCACTGCCCAGCTGTCTGTCGGATCTGGGCACGGGGTGGCCTTGCCTTGTTGGGTAACTTCTGCTGTCCCCATGTGGAGAGCTCTGCACTCCAACAGCTCTTGCTCACTTCAGTGTCCCACCACTAGCGCCTGTTCAGTTACAGGATGTGGAATGTGCTGTGGTTATGTTTCCTGGAAAGAGGCATATCACCTACATTCAGAGTAAGAGCAAATAACTTTAGATAACCTAGTACTGTGAATTTTTATCCGTATGTTTTGATAGATTTGAGCACTCCAAGAACCATGCACTTACTGACTACAGTCAGCAAAAAAGAAAGAAACAAACCCAAGAAACAAATGGCAGGGATTTGTTTCCACTCCCCTCTCTACACCTGGCTCCTCTATACCTGGCTCTGTCTGTCTGTCAGGAAAGTCCTTCTTCAGGACGGATGTTGCTCACTACCAATGTCACATCATTGACCACCTGGGCTCCCGTTTTCAGGAGCTGTTCTGGCTCAGGAGAAGTCCCAGTGAGGTGTCGGGGCTCAGAGTGCCCTCCAAGGG
>NC_083112.1:33218254-33329144 GCF_949774975.1 Lagenorhynchus albirostris
GAAGAGCGATGTGTTACCTAAAGTATTAAAATATGCATAGCATTCTATCAGATAGAAAAAAGAGGGACAGCAGTGTGAGAAGAGGGGGCAACATGTGCAAAAGTACAGAGACATGAAGGGGACTGTTTAGCATGTGACATGCACAGGCAGAAATAAACCTCTTTGAGGCTGAATTCTGTTCAAGGAGCTGCTCTACCTGATTTTCCCATCATGTGCACAAAGATGTTGGTTATAAGAGACAGGTTCTGCCTAGTTTAGGTAAGTATCTATAACAATATCTGAAAATATTCTCATTCATGTGACTTTTTTTGGACAATAAAGAATTTGTCAAGGATGTTTGAGCTCAAAATCTAGAGTAACAATTATCTTTCTTACATAAAATTCATAGAAGCAGGGGTGAGAGTGAGAGATAAATAGAGCATATAGCATGTTTAGGGCAGTGACACTATTCTGTACAATACCAAATTAATGGATACATGTCATTATACATTTGTCTAAATCCATAGACTGTGCAAAACCAAGAGTTAACCCTAATGTAAACTGTATACTCTGGGTGATAATGACTTGTCAATGTAATTTCGACTGAAACAAAGGTACCCCTCCAATGGGGGATGTTGATAATGGGGGGGTATATGGGAAATCTCTGTACCTGTAGATCAATTTTGTTATGAACCTAAGACTGCCCCCCCCCACCAAAAAAAATAAGGTCTAGGAGGAATGGCCAAGATGGTAGAGTAGGAAGACCCTGAACTCAACTCTTCCCATGGACACACAAAAATTACAAATACTTGCAGAGCAACCACTGATGAGAAAGATGGAAAGACTAGCAGTAAAGGTCTATAACTAAAGATATAAAGAAGGAACCACAGCAAGATGGGTATGAGGTGTGGGGAAGTGGTATAGTCAATGTATACCCTGGGTGGGTGATCCATAAATGGGAGGATAATTACAATTGCAGAGGTTCTCCCTGAGGAGCTAGGGGTCTGAGCCTCACATTGGGCATTGCAAGCTGGAGGGTCCTGCAACAGGAAGATGAGCCCCCAGAAAGTCTGGCTTTGAAGGCAAGGGGGACTTCCCAGAAGGCTGTGGGAAAAAGAGACTCCACTCTTAAAGCACACATACAAATCTCACAGGCTCTCACAAAATCTCAGGGACCCAGGGCAGAAGCAGTAATTTTAAAGGAACGCAGCTGCTTATCTTGGAGAGCCTCCTGGAGTGGCAAGAGGCAACTGAAGCTCACCGTGGGGTCATAGACACTGCTGGCAACCATTTCTGGAAGCTCGTTTTACTACAAGAACACTGGTCCTGGCAAGCACCATTTTTGAATCTTCCCTCTAGCTTATTAGGACTGGGACCTGGCCTTACCCCCCAGCCTGTCAGCACCAGTACTGACACTTGAGACCAAGCAGCTACCCAAGTAGGGACACAGCCCCACACACTAGCCCTGACCCTTTGCGACCAAGCTGCCTGGGAACGAGCCTTGTCCACCAGAGGGCCCAGGACCTGTCCCTGCATACCAGTGTGCCCACCAGTAGGCCAATACCAACTCTGGGAACCCCATCCCCTGCAGGACCAGTGGGCCAGCATGAGCTCTGGGACCAGCTTTACCCACCAATGGGCAGATTCCAGCTCCAAGACTCCCTGGGCCTTGGCCCCACCCACTAGTGGGCTGACACACAAATTGTGGGACCCCTAGGGCCCTGCAGCCAGAGTCCCTAGGGCCCAGTTGCACCCACAAGTGGACTGGCAGTAGCCTCAGGACCACCTGGGCCTCGACCCTACCCACCAGTAGGCTGGCACCAGCTTTGGGACCCCCGGGCCCTGCAGCCAGAGAACTTAGGACATGGCTCTGCCTACCAGTGGGCCAACACTAGCCCCAGGACCTGGCCTCAACCACCAGTGGGTGGCACCAACCTTGGGATCCCCTGGGCCCCAGCCCCACCCACCAACAGGACAGCACACCAGTTCTGGGACACTTTGGTCTCCTCATCCAGCCACTTCAGGATCTGGAACCATACACCAACATGTTGAGAGCAGCTTCAGGACACCCTGAACCCTACAACCACTCATGTCAGGAACTGGACCCACCTACCAGAGCAGAAATAAATAAAATAAAGAGTAAAAAAAAAAAAAGAAAAAAAAATCAATGAAACTAAGAACTGGTTTTTTGAAATGATAAATGAAATTGATAAATCTTTAGCCAGACTCATAAAGACAAAAAGATAGAGGGCCCAAATAATCAGAAATGAAAGAGGAGAAGTTACAACTGACACTACAGAAATACAAAGTATCATAACAGATTATGAACAATTATAGGCAAATAAAATGGAAAACCTAGAAGAAATGGACAAATTCCTAGATATATACAATCTTCCAAGACTAAATCAGGAAGAAATAGAAAATATGAAAAGACCAATTACCAGTAATGAAATTGAATCAGTAATAAAATACTCCCAACAAATAAAAGTCCAGGACCAGATGGCTTCACAGATGAATTCTACCAAATACTTAGAGAAAACTTAACACTTATCCTCCTCAAACTAGTCCCAAAAATTGCAGAAGGAATGCTTCCAAACTCATTCTATGAGGTCAGCCTCACCCTGATAACAAAACCAGACAAAGGTATCACAAAAAAAGAAAGTTACAGGCCAATATCACAGGTGAACATAGATGCAAAAATCCTCAACAAAACGTTAGTAAGCCAAATTCAAAAATACTTAAAAGGATCACACACCATGATTAAATGGAATTTATCCCAGGGATGCAAGGATTTTTCTATATCCACAAATCAATCAATGTGATACACCACATTAACAAATTGAAGAATAAAAATCATATGATGGTCTCAATAGAGGCAGAAAAAGCTTTTGACAAAATTCAACATCAATTTATGATAAAAACCCTCAACAAAGTGGGTATAGAGAGAACATACCTCAACATAATAAAAGCCATATATGACAAGGCCACAGCTAACATCATACTCAATGGTGAAAAGCTGAAAGCATTTCCTCTAAGATAATGAACAAGACAAGGATGCCCACTCTCACCACTTTTATTTAACATATTATTGGAATTCCTAGCCATAGTAATCAGACAAGGAAAAGAAATAAAAGGAATCCAAATTGGAAAGGAAGAAGTAAAACTGTCACTGTCTGCAAATGGTATGGTACTATACATAGAAAATCCTAAAGACAACACCAAAAAACAACTAGAACTAACCTATAAATTTGTAAAGTTGAAGGATAATTAATATATAGACATTAATTATACAGAAATAATATATAGAAAATTAATATATATAAATCTGTTACATTCTATACACTAACAATAAACTATCAGAGGAGAAATGGAGAAAACAATTCCATTACAATCACATCAAAAGAATAAAATATTTTGGAATAAATCTAACTAAGGAGATAAAAGACCTGTACTTGAAAAACTATAAAACACTGATGAAAGAATTTGAAGATAAAAACAGATGGAAAGATATATGGAGTTGGTGGATTGGAGGAATTAATATTGTTAAAATGACCATACTACCCAAGGCAATCTACAGATTCAATGCAATATCTATCAAAATACCAATGACATTTTTCACAGAACTAGAACAAGTAATTCTAAAATTTGTATGGAAACACATAAACCCTGAATAGCCAAAACAGTCTTGAGAAAGAATAAATTTGGAGGTACCAAGCTCCTTGATTCAAACTATACTATAAAGCTACAGTAATCAAATTAGTATGGTTCTGGCACAAAACAGACAATAGATCAATGGAACAGAATAGAGACCCCAAAAATAAACCCATGCACCTATGGTCAATTAATCTATGACAAAGGAGGGAAGAATATACAATGTGGAAAAGACATCCTTTTCAATAGTGTTGGGAAAACTAGACAGCTACATGTAAAGGAATCAAGTTGGATTATTCTCTCACATCATGCACAAAAATAAACTAAATATGGATGAAACAATTAAATGTAAGACCTAAAATTATAAAACTTCTAGAAGAAAACATAGGTAGTATCCTACCTGACTTCAGTCTCGGTAATATTCTTTTGGATTTGTCTCCCTAGGCAAGGGGAAAAAAAAGTAAAAATTTAAAAAATGGGACTACATCAAACTAAAAAGCTTTTGTAAAGAGAAGGAAACTATCAACAAAAAGAAAAGGCCACTGACTGAATGGGAAAATATATCTTCAAATGGTATATCTGATAAGGGGTTAATATTCAAAATATACAAAGAACTCATACAACTTATCATCAAAAAAAAACAAACAAACCCAAAACCCAAACAGCCCTATTGAAAAATGGGCAGAGGATCTAAATAGACATTTTTACAAGGAAGATATACAGATGACCAACAGGCACATGAAACAATACTCATCATCAACAATCATTAGAGAAATGCAAATCAAAATCACAGTGAGATATCACCTCACACCTGTCAGAAGGGCTGTTATCAAAAAGACAACAAAAAAGTGTTGGTGAGGATGTGGAGAAAAGAGAACACTTGTTCTCTGTTGGTGGGGATGTAAGCTGGTGGAGCCACTATGGAAAACATTATGCAGATTTCTCAAAAAATTAAAAATAGAACTATCTTATGATCAAGAATATCTACTCCTGGGTAGTTATCTGAGGAAAATCAAAGCACCAATTAGACAAGTTATATGAGCCCCTATTGTTCATTGCAGCATTATTTACAATAGCCAAAATATGGAAACAACTTAAGTGCTCATCAATAGATGAATGGATAAAGATGTGAATATATGTATAGTGGAATATATATATATATATATATATATATATATATATACAGTGGAAAAAATATATTTTTACATAGTGGAATATTACTCAGCCATAAAAATGAATGAAACCTTGCCTTTTGTGAAAACATGGGTGGACCTAGAAGGTATAAGTCAGACAGAGAAAGACAAATACTATATGATTTCACTTATATCTGGACTCTAAAAAACAAAAAAAATGAAGAAACATAACAAAACAGAGACAGAGTCATAGATATAGAGAACAAGCAGGTGGTGGCTGGAGGGGAGGGAGTTGTGGGGAGGAAATAAATAGATGAGGGAGATCAAGAGGTACAAATGTCCAGTTGCAAAACAAATGAGTCATGGGTATAAAATGTACAGTGTGGGGAATATAGCCAATAATTACATCATATCTTTGTATGGTGACATATTGTAACTAGACTTATATGAGCATTTTGAAAGGTATAGAAATAATGAGTGACTATATTGTATAACAGGAGCTTACATGGTATTGTAGGTCAGTTATATTCAATACTTCAAAAATAACAAACCAAACAAACTCATGGCAAAAGAGCTCAGATTTGTGGTTTTCCATGACAGGGGTTTGGAAGAGGGGCAATTAGATGAAGGTAGTCAAAAGGTACAAACTTCCAGTTATAAGATAAATAAGTACTAGGGATGTAATGTACAACATGATAAATATAATTAACACTGTTATACGTTATAATGAAAGTGATTAAAAGATTAAATTCCAAGAGTTCTCATCACAAGGGAAAATATTTTTTCTATTTCTTTAATGTTCTGTCTACATGAGAAGATGGATGTTCACTAAACTTATTGTGATAATCATCATGATGTATATAAATCAAATCAGTATGCTGTACATTTATATAGTGCTGTATATCAATTACATCTCAATAAAACTGGAAAAAACTTTATTAAAAATCCTTAAAAAGTGTAACTGGAGTAAACCCATAATTTTGTGTGGCTAAGAGTCTAATTATGAGAAGCATGAATTTGGGCTCTAATAGAGTTAAGTTTAGATTCTGAATCCATCAATTAATTGAATGACCTTGAGTATATAGCATCCTTCAATTTCCATATGTGTAAAATGAGGGAAAATATCTATATCACAGATACAGTATGAAGACATGCTCACCCACCTACTAAAAATGCCACTTGGGAGAGGGTAGTTCAGAAAGCTTTCCATTTACCAAGGCATTAAGAGTACATTAGTGAGGGTTGAACAAGCGTCTTTGAAAAGCTTTGTTATAGGTCTCTTTGTATATCAGAAAGAACAGTGGGAAAATTGCCACTGAAATAACTCCCTGTATTTGGTTGGGATAATAGGAATTCCAGAAGTACATTTAGAAGTCAAGGGGGACAATGGTGATCTAATGGGAATAATGGGCAGGGGTCAGATGTTGGTCAGGTGGTCAGATAAGGCAAAGTGGGTATGGTTACTACAGTGAACAGCAGAGCTAAAATAGTAAGAGAATGGTTTGACCATATATATTTTTGGCATTGGCTAATTAATCATACTGTCTATAGGGCTGAAATAGATGGGCAAGCTACTTGATTTGTATTTTACTTGATTTGAGTAAGTGGAAGAGCTCTAGATCTTGCAAACTAGTCTGACTTTAGGCACCACAAAAGAGTGTTGCAGCCCATCAATTCTTTCCCAGATTGAGCCAGTTTATAGATCTAGCCCCTTAAATGAAGGCAAGACTGGGTCCATTTGAGGAAGAATCCTGCTACAACGCCAAAAATTATACTGTAAATCTTTTTCCTAGCCTTCCTTAAAGGGATTGTGGTTCCTTACCTCTTGTCTGTGCACTGGGAAAGGAGATCTTACTAGACTTCATGGCTCTGAACTGACACTAATTCTTGGGTATTCAAAACACCTCCATGGGGCTTCCCTGGTGGCGCAGTGGTTGAGGGTCCACCTGCCGATGCAGGGGACACGGGTTTATGCCCCGGTCCGGGAAGATCCCACATGCCGCGGAGCGGCTGGGCCCGTGAGCCATGGCCACTGGGCCTGCACGTCCAGAGCCTGTGCTCCACAGCGGGAGGTGCCACAGCAGTGAGAGGGCGGCGTACCGCAAAAAAACCCCAACAAAACAAAACAAAACAAAAAACACCTCCATGGTCCACCTATTAGATTAAGGGCTTAAGGAGTTCATATAATTAATGGAAGTTTGGCTTGTGTCCATCTCAAAGTGGCCTCGTTGGTCCCCCAACTTAGCACATGATATTTCCTCAAGTCTGGAATGTATAGTTGGAGGAGACATACTTAGCCACTGGGAGAATCCCTACACTTGTTCCCTGACTTATGGAGAGAAGGCTGGTATGGTAGGAATGTTTACATGGAAATCACTCGAATGGTTTCTACCTTCCCAAATAGCAAACTAAAAGCTATACTGCATTCCTGGAGGAATTGCAGAGATTTGTGCCATGATCTGAGGACTTGAAGAATGCAGGTGATTCCCACCACATCCTAATACAACTTACCTATTTGGCCTTTGCAGAGGACAGATAGATCTTGGATCTTAGAGAATGACAGAGGAATTTTATAAACTTAATCAACTGATAAGTCAAATTGTAACTGCTGTTCCAGATATGGCTTCATTACTGAAGAAAATCTTCTGGCATCTGGTTTGCAACTTGGGTGGGCCGTGAAACTTGGTAGGCCTACACCTACTAATGTAGATATTGCTGTAAAGGTATTTTGTAGGTGTGATTAAAGTCCAGAACCAGTTGATTTTAAATACAGGAGATTGTTCTAGATAAACTGGGTAGGCCTGATTCAATTAGTTGGAAGTTCTTAAGAACATAACTGAGGCTTCCCTGTTGAAGAAAAATTCTTCCTGTGACAGCAGCCTGGGAGTTCTAGTCTGCCCTTCCCTACAGCCTGCCCTATGGACAACAGACTTGCCTAGCCAGCCTCTGTACTCATATAAGACAAAGCTTTCCATCAGTATCTTATTACGTATCTCCTACTGGTTCTGTTTCTCTGGTTCAGTTCTGACTGATACAGAAATTAATGTTGTGAATCCATTGCATGTGTTAATAAATATTATCAGAAGCCATTTGCTTTCAATAGTCGAAAACAGCAATACTCCTTCAGTGTGTTTCCTCATGGTTAAAATTCTTCTCCAATTCTCTGTTATAATCCTGTCCACAGGGACCCACTTCTTCATTCCCTAAGATACCATGCAGCTCCGCTAATTTGATATCATGCTAATTGGACTAGTAAGCAGAAAGTAACAACTACTCTAGACATCTTGGTAAAACATTCCAAACAGAGTGGGAAATAACTCCCCCAGCCCCCATTCAAAACAGAGAGTAGGAAATAACTGCCCCACAGCCCAAATATAGAGGCTTATGAGAGTTCTAGGCATCTCATGGTACATTGACATATCCCTCCCAAATTGAAGGATAAGTTGATAGGGACATACCACAAAGATAGGGACATAGCACCTAGTGAGTCTCTTTGGATTTTGGAGGCAACATATACCTATACCCCATTTTGGCATGCTGTTCAGACTCATTGATCAAATAACCTGAAAAGCTATTAGTTTTGTGGAGCTCCAGACCAAGAGAAATTCTGCGGCTGCCACTTAGTCTTTATGATCTAATAGATCCATTTGATGGTGCTTGAAGTAAATGTGGCAGATAGGGATGTTCTGTGGAGCCTTTGATAGGATACTACAGGTGACTCACAACAGAGACTTTTAGAATTTCAGATCAAAGCTATGCAACCTCCTGCAGATAACTATTTTCCTTTTGAGAAACAACTGCTAGCTTGCTACTGGTCCCTACACTTGGCTATGGATCACCAAGATAATCATAATAAACTGCTTGCTGTCTGACTCAAGAAGGGATAACACTGGATGTGTTTGGCAGGATTCTATTATCCATTGTAGGTGATTGATAGATATGAGATCAGGCTCCATCTTGAAAGCTCAAGTAAGCTGCATGGTTAAGTAGTCCAGCTGCCCATGGTCACTACTCCTGCCACATTGCCTCCTCCCTCTGACTGGCACTTATGGTCTCATGGGAAGTTCCCCATTAACCGATGATTGTAAATGAAAATTAAAGCCTAGTTTATAGATGGTTCTGCACATTATGCTGGCATCAGCTCAAAGTAAACAATGACAACACTAAAACCCCACTCTGGGGTATCCTTGAGGAATAGCGGTGAAGAGAAATCCCTTCAATAGGCAGATTTTTGAGAACTACCCTTGTTTTTTTCATCTTTCTTGGAAGGTGAGATGGTTAGAGGGAGGTGGAGATATATATTATTTCATGGTAAGTGGTTAAAATTTGGCTTGATGGTCAGGGACTTCAATGAGACATGATTGGAAACTAGGTAACTAGGACATCTGGGCAAAGATTTGTGGATGGATCTCTCCAAAATGTTAGAGGATTTGTGTGTTCCATGTGGATGTTCAACAAAGAAAAACCTGAGCAGAGGAGGATTTTATTTACTGGGCCTGTTTTGTGGCTGTTTCCCCAGACACCCCTAATCTTCCCAATGAACTCATGAGCAATGACCATGGTAGCAGGGGTGGAGGTTATGCACGGGTTCAGCAACATGGACTCCCACTCATCAAGACCGATTTGTCTACAGTCACTGCCTCAGTGTCCAACACGCCAACAGAAGAGACCCACATTGAGCCCCTGGTTTGTCACCATTTTCTGGGTTGAATATTCTAGACCACATCCATCTTGGAAGAGGCAGCACTTTGTTCTCATTGAAATAGACATTTGCATGTAGATTTGCCTTTCCTGCTTACAGCGATTCTGACAAATCCACCATCCATGGATTTAAAGAATACCTTATTCACTGTCTCAGTATTTCACACAACATTGCTTTTGGTAAAGCAGCTCATCTTACAGAAAATGGGCTTGTGCTCATGGAGTTCACTGATCTTACCGAGCGGGTCTTATAGGCTGGTGGGATGTCCTTTTGAAGACTCAGTTACAGCATCATCTGGGTGGTGAGAGCTTGGAGGGCGGGGATGTGGAATATGCTCTGAATTGTTGAAGAATATATGGTGCTGCTTCTCCCATTCAATATTATGAGAGAGTTTGTTTGTTTCTTTATTGTCAGTTACCTGGCAATTTAGTGTTTCTCATGCCAGTAAAAAGAAAAACAGGCAAAAAAGTTCTTACTGTATTAGGGTAATTTATCCTGACTGTCTAGAAAATAGCTCTTACAAAATTAGGTCAGGGAAGAGTATATGTAGAATGCTGAAGATCCATGGAGCACCTTTTAATACTCTCAGGTTCTGTGATAAAAGTAGTAGAAAACCACCCCAAACTTGCAGGGCCTTCAGAAATGAAAGGTTTGTGTCACTCCACAGGCAAGGAACCATGATGAGCTGAAGTAGTTGGCGAGGACAGAGTTCGTATAGAATAGGTAGTAGAGGAAGGACACTATAAACACTGATATGACTATGGGACTGGTTATAGAATTTGTAGAGTTATGTATTTTCTTATTTTTATATGAATATATTTATATATACAATTAAATAATTTCTTCCCTTCTACTTGGTGACTGATTACTGTAGCAACTTCTTCTTCTACTCCTATTAACTAATGTAAGATTTTCCTACTAACTAATATAAGATTAATAGTGGTAACTTTTTTTTTTTTTTTTTGCGGTACGCGGGCCTCTCACTGTTGTGGCCTCTCCCTTTGCGGAGCACAGGCTCCGGACGCACAGGCTCAGTGGCCATGGCTCACGGGCCCAGCCGCTCCGCGGCATGTGGGATCTTCCCAGACCAGGGCACGAACCCGTGTCCCCTGCATTGCAGGAGGACTCTCAACCACTGTGCCACCAGGGAAGCCCAGTGGTTACTTTTATATCTCATTATTTAACTTACAAGATACCAAAGTGAGAGTGTGACTCAGGTGGAAGAGAAATGGGTTTTACCTGAAGATGGATTAAGTATATGTATTCTCTCTGGGGAAGAGGGTTAACAGTTTTTGGTTGTGGAATAGTTGTCTCGTATTAAGCAGAAGCATCATTTGGCCATTATCTTTATTTGAAAGTTAAGCATGGTTAAAAGTGGTATATGTGGATGCTGAGTTGAAAGGGCTGGAAAGTCCTGGATTGTGCTCTTATCAATTTAGGAGCCACATTTTCTAGAATCCCTTGTATGACTAGATTAGAAGTGGCCAAAAGAGCAACTTGCACAAGATTTAGTAGGCAGGAGTGAATCAGAGACCATTACAATTGGAAGGCTGTAGTGCTCAGATACTGTGATGCTCAGATGTGGAGGTGCCTGCTGGGTCTTAGCTGGTCTTCACTCTCCTCTGTTCCACATCCAGCTTGTCTTCCTAACTGCTGGCCCTGCTGCCCAAAAGTGGCCCCAGGCCAACTACCAGATGCTTGGCTGCAAACCCACGCAGGTGGTAGTGACACAGAAACATTCACTTCCCATAGATCTCTTCATGGGCTCCTTTGTGGTTCTAATTTGGCAGGGGGAATGCTTGCCTTCTTGGATTCCCCTGCAAGCTCCAAATTATCCACCCATACCAGCTAAGCAGGCTGACTAGTAACTCTTGCTTTGGTCCTGCAAATTTCCCTTAGCACCTTCTACATAAGTGTAATTTCTAATTTCTATAACAAATTCTTGATTCCCATATTAGTCATCATGTCTCTGCTTCACTGACTGAATCCTGAATGATTCTCTTCGAGGACATTGGCATTGCAATTGCCCCCTCTCTCTTCGGCATCAAAAACTATCTCCTCTTTAGAAGACCATTTCGACCAGACAAGCAAAGTAGTTTTCTTCCATTTTTTCCATTTAACAGACAGTCTTAATTCCACACCCTTTTCGGCCACAACCATATTTATTTGCTCCCAGTTATTAGCGAAACTCCTTGAGACATTTTGTCTATCGTCAAATGTGTCCAATTCCTATCCTTTCTTTTCTTTGGAATTCATTTTAGTCCAGTTTCTCCCCAACATCTTCCACTGAAATTGATCTTCTCAAGTTCCCCAATGACTCCCCCATTGCTAATTTCAACAGGAAATTATAATCCCTCATATTACTTTACTCATTGATTTATCATTTGTTCCTTCTTGCAACACTTTCTTCATTTGGCCAAGGTCTCTCTGTCTCTATCTCTCTTTGTCTAAAACATAGACTGTTTCTTTTCCATCTGGTTTTCTGTTCCTTTTCTTTCCAGATTTTATTGGTGGGGTGTCCCTGGATTCAGTTGTTGAATTCTTTCAGTCCTTTTTACCCCCACTTCTTAGGTGAGTACATCTAGTCTAATGGCTTTCTTTACTTTCTGTGTGCTTATGTTGCCAAAGTTTAATCCTCCAGCTCAGGCCTCAATTCTCCAGAATCCTTTCTCTAGGAGGTCGCTTGACATCTTAATTTGAATGTCTGACAAGGGCTTAAACTTTTGTCCAAAACCAAATTTCTCATCTTTCCTCCCATCCCCTAAACTGTTCCTTCCACAACATTTTCCTTTTCAGACTTTCAGATGCTTAGCCCCAAAATATGGAGTTGTCTTTGTCTTTGTTCCTTTGCATTTCATCCCAAAGGCATCGGCAAATTCTGTTGACTTTACCTTCAAAATACATGGAGAAGCCAAGCTCTTCTCACTACTGCTCCCAAGTTGGTCTAAATGGTCACCATATCTTGCCTCGGAAATTTCCATCAGCTCATAGGTATAATTATTCTTCTTGGTTCTGCTCTTCCCCCTCTCCTGATCTATTCTCAGGGTAGCAGCTAGAGAGAGCCTTTTAAAATGCAAGTTGAATCAAGTCAGTCTTCTGCTCCAGATTTTCCAGTAGCTTCTCATCTCATTCAGAGTAAGGCCCAAAATCTTTACAAAGTCCTACAAAATCTACTTTGTCTACCGTTCTGCCCTAAAACCCCTGGTTCATTCCATTATAGCAACACTGGGCTTCATGTCATGTTTTGGAAAATGCTAAGCATACTGTTGTCTCAGGGAGTTCATACTTGCTCCTTCTTGGAATTCTCTTTCCCAGATATTAACACTGCTCACTGTCCCTCCTTCAGGTCTCTGCTCAAATGTCACTGAATCAATGAGGCCTTTCATGACCACTGTATTTAAAGATCATCTTCTTTAAAGAGCAACCTCATTCCTCCCTGCGGTTTCCTAACCCCTTTTTCTACTGTATTATTTCCTCCATAGAATGTGTGTGTGTCTGTTTGTGTGTATCAAACATCTATTATATGTACTGGAAATAATGTATTCAATATTATACAGTGTATCTATTATTTTTATCACAGAACATAGGAGTATTAAAAGATGACCCCCACCCCAAGGATCTCATGCATTCCGTGTAAACTCTTCTCTGACACAATTGTTAATAGCTATTCTTGTGATAGTCACAGTTAGTCACCACAGTGCATAACACCTTCATCTCTTCCTCTTCTCTCCCCATCCCCTTTCCCTGCTTCTCTTCCTTCTCTTCCTCTTCTTCCCCCCTTCTTCTCTTCTCCTTTTTCTTTTTTGCCTTTTAGTTCATTGGCAATTAGACAATAATTTATTTTTCTTTATAATTTGTCTTTCTCTTCTAGAATGTAAGCTCCCCCTTCTATAATGTATGTAGTTTCCTTCTTCCCCAAGAGGGGAAGAACTTTTTTAATAAAAATTTTTAGCACAGTTTTATTTTCTTCTAGAAGTTTTATTTATTTATTTATAAAATTGAAGTATAGTTGACATACAATATTATATTAGTTTCAGGTATACAATAGGATCCAACATTTATGTACATTAAGAATTGATCACCATGATAAGTCTAGTGACCATCTGTCACCATACAAAGTTATTATAATATTATTTACTATATTTCCTATGCTGTCCATTACATTCCCATGACTCATTTATTTTATAATTGGAAATTTATACCTATCTGTGACTCCATTTCTGTTTTATTATGTTTGTTCACTTGTTTTGTTTTTTGATTCCACAAATGAGTGAAATCATACAGTATTTACCTTTCTCTATGTGCTTATTTCACTAAGCATAGTATCTTCTAGGTCTATCCCTGTTGCCACAAATGGCAAGATTTCATCATTTTTTTGTGGCTAATATTCTGTTTTATATGTATCCCATATTTTTATCTATTCACTTATCAACAGGTACTTACGTTGCTTCCATATCTTGCCTATTGTAAATAATGCTGCAATGAACATAGGGGTGCATATATTATTTTGAATTAGTGTTTTTGCTTTCTTTGGAAAAGTACCCAGAAGTGGAATTAGTGGATCATATGGTAATTCTATTTTTAATTTCCTGAGGAATCTCCATACTGTTTTCCATAGTGTCTGAACCAACTTACATTCCCACCAACAGTGCACAAGGGTTTCCTTTTCTCAACATCCTTGTCAACACTTATTATCTGTTGGCTTTTTGATAATAGTCATATTGACATGTGTGAGGAGATATCTCATTGTGATTTTGATTTGCATTTCCCTGATGATAAGTGATGTTGAGTGTCTTTTTATGTGCTTGTTTCCATCTGTATGTCTTCCTTGGAAAAAAGTCTACTCAGGTCCTCTGCCCATCCTTAAATCAGATTGTTTGATTTTGAATTGTATGAATTCTAAATATATTTTGGATATTAATCCCTTATTGGGCATATCATTTGCAAGTATCTCCTCCCACTCAGGAGGTTGCCTTTTCATTTTGCAGATGATTTTTTTTGCTGTGCATAAAGTACAGTTTTAGGTCCACAGAAAATTTGAGAAGTAGGTCCAGGGATTTATATTTGCTGCCCCCTCACAGGCATAGCCTCCCCCATTATCAACATCACTTGCCAGAGTGGTGCATTTTTTGTAACTGATGAACCTCCATTGACACATCATTATCATTCAAAATCCATAGTTTACATTAGGGTTTATTCTTGGTGTTGTACATTTTCTATGGATTTTGACAAATGTATGATGACATGTATCCACTATTATAATACCACAGAGAGTAGTGTATTGTCCTAAAAATCCTCTGTGCTCTGCCTATTCATCCCTCTCTCCCCACTAATTCCTGGCAACCACTGGTCTTTTTACTTTCTCGTAGTTTTGCCTTTTCCAGAATGTCATATAGTTGGAATTATACAGTATTTAGCCTTTTCAAGTTGACTTCTTTCACTTAGTAGTATGCATTTTAGGTTCCTCTATGTCTTTGTATGCTTGATACATCATTTCTTTTTAAGGTTGAATAATATTCTACTGTCTGGATGTACCACAGTTTATCTCTCCATTCACCCACTGAAGGGGGAATTTTGTTCATTGTTGTAATACTAGGTCCTAAAACACCACCTGGCACATAGGAGGTGTTCAATACACATTCCTTATCCTCATTATGCAATTATTCTTTTTGTGAATGACATCACCCTCAAGTAAGTTGCACAATCCCATAGTCAACTGAAACCAAATTTTGGGGAATTTGAGATTCTTCCATGTGCCCCTTCACTCTCATCCTCTCAAATCTACCTCTTGACCATCTCTTGAATTCATCCTTTTCATCCCCATTGGCAATGACATGACTCAGGCTTCATTAACTTATCCCTAAATGACACACAGTAGCCTTCTGATTTGTCTTTCTGACTCTTATTTATAATCTATGTTCCTAAAACACATACTAATGTTGATCGCTTTCTCAAAATATCCAACAGAGTAAAGTTTAACCTCATTTACAGCCATTCGCAATTTCTCCATATCCGTACTTACAATGTGCACAACCACCTGTTCGGTCGCTCTTTTCCTAAACTTCCACCTCCTACTCTGTGTGCTCTGAGTTATTTAGAGCATTCAAAGTAAGGTGTTGTTGTTTGTCAAATCAGGAGCACTTGTGTGAGTCCTAAACTTCTCCCTGGCTTCTTTGCGGTTTCTCTATTCCTTATTTAGCTGTTTTTGAAATAATCGATTCTACTATCAATTCCGTGTTTAGGAGATGAATTACAAATTAATCATGGAGAAAAATGTGGTGCTCTTAAAATCTGAGGATGATAGTGTTGGCCTCTGTATTTATGCAAATAGTAGCTGAGTGGCCATTTCGTTAGGTCACAGGTTAGAAGATAGAATTCTTGTAAACTCATAGAAGCTTTGTGGCTGGTACCTACAGAAGAACTATATAAGGAAGGACTCCAGATTTTGCAGTAAGGTCGCAGTGAACACTTAGAAACTGGACTGATCAGTCCTTCAAATTAATCTCCATTTTAAAATGCTTATATCGTTCATCTTCCATTATTATAATACTCACCATACTGATGTCTGATTTTTATTTTTGTTTAAGTGAAGTGGAAAGAAAATTTTTGAAAAAAATACTTGAAAAGGACTTGAATTCCTGCTGTGAAAACGAGAAAGAATGGTTTTTTCAGATTCTATGAGCTCCCACCTTGCTTTCAACATTACACACACACACACACACACACACACACACACACACACATACATGCACATGCGCACGTGCAAGTGCACACACATATCATTAAACCTAAGAAGGTTTGGAATAATATTAAGAGCCAAATGTACAAGTTAATAGAGAGTGAAGGGAAGGATGTCAGCCTATCTTCTGAACAGACAGGGTAATCTATTTTTTTAGTAATAGTTGCATACCCTAGTAACTAAAGGATCTGATGTAATGAGATACAGTTGAGCTTTGGGAAATTGCATCAACTATTTGATTTCAAGTGATTTCATTCTGTCCTTAACTCACAGCATTGGACTTTGATACTGAAACAGGAATAGAACATTGAATCAGATATTTTTTCTTCTAGTACTTGCTATTTCAAAGAACTTTACACTATTACTGCATCCCCAAGAAGCAGGTAGTATTATTATCCTTATAAAGTACTTTGGTTTTCTATTGTTAGAGTATGAAAAATCCTGAAATGATAAATTACTTGGACATTAGCTAGAGCAAATGAGAGCCAGAACAGTGTTTTAAAATTCAGATTTCTTAGTTTCCAGGATTAGAGTCACTCAACTGATCTATTTTCCTCTACAACTTCCTGGGGTATTACACTTTGGGCTCTGTATGGTTGAAGTTAAAGTCCACTAAGGCTATTTTATTGAGTCAGGAATTTTGAGTTCTAATTCTCATTCCAACTCTTAATTTTCATTAACACTAATATTTCTGAAATTCAGTTGTATAATCTGCAAGGTGAAAATTTTTTTTTGATAAATTGATTGGTATTTAGAGCTTTTTTTTCTTCCAGTTTTATTGAGCTAAAATTGACATACAGCACTAAATAAGTTTAAGGTGTACAACATAACGACTTGACTTACATACATCATGAAATGATTACCACAATAGGTTTAGTGAACATCCATCATCTCATATAGAGAGAACATTAAAGAAATAGAAAAAAAATTTTCCTTATGATGAGACCTCTTAGGATATACTCTTTTAACCACTTTCATATATAACATACCATACTGTTAATTACATTTCCCATGTTGTACATTACATCCCTAGTACTTACTTACCTTACAACTGGAAGTTTGCACCTCTTAACTGTCTTCATCCAATTCCCCCTCACCACCCCCAACATCCCCCTCTGGTAACCACAAATCTGATTTGTTTTTCTCTGAGTTTGTTTTTAAAATATAATTGACCTACAATATACTATGTAAGCTCCTGTTATGCAAATTAGTGATTTGATATTTCTATACATTTCACACTGATCATCATGATAAGTCAGTTATAATATGTCACTATACAAGATATTACATGTTTTTCAAAATTTTTATTTTATTAAAAATTTTTTATTAATTTTATCAGAGTATAGTTGCTTTTACAATGTTGTCTGAGTTTCTTGCTGTACAGCGAAGTGAGTCAGTCATACTTATACATACTTATCCACTCTTTTTTCAATTTCCTTCCCATTTAGGTCACCACAGAGCACTGAGTAGAGTTCCCTGTGCTATACAGTAAGTTCTCACTGGTTATCTATTTTATACATGTTAGTGCATATATGTCAGTCACAGTCTCTCAATTCATCCCATCCCTCCCTTCCCTCCTTGGTAGCCATAAGTTTTTTCTCTACACCTGTGTCTCTATTTCTGCTTTGCAAATAAGTTCATCTCTACCATTTTTCTAGATTCCACATAAAAGCAATATTATATGATGTTTTTCTCTTTCTGACTTACTTCACTCTGTATGACAATCTCTATGTCCACCCACATCTCTGCAAATGGTATTATTTCATTCCTTTCTATGGCTAATATTCCATTGTATATAATTAAAGGTTATTGACAACATTCCCCACACGTTACAACTTCCAGTTGTAAAATAACTTTGTTATTTTTACTGCCTCACTACCACACAAGATTAAGTATCTAATTTTAAGATGGAACTATAAATTCAACTGAAAACAGAGTTACCTCCAACAAAAAAAAAACCTCTGCAGAATTAACAACAAACAATACTCATAATATTAACTAATTTATCAAGCGTTTACTGCTTTAGGTGGATTATATACATCAACTCATTTAATTCTCATAACATCTCTGTGAGGTAGGTTCTATTATAATATCCTCTCCACAGGTGAGGAAACAGAAGCACACTGATTTTAGTAATTTTCCTATGATCGCACACCTAGTTAAGGCCAGAACTGGGATTTGGGAAGCAGGTTACAAAACCCAGGTTCTTGGCCACTATACTAAACTGTTGAGCCATACACCCTAAATACAAAAGACAATATAAGCAATGGTGATACGGGCCCATAATCTATACAAAGAATAGAAATATAGGTTATAAGCATGTGCTTTAAAAGCATAATAAATGGGGCTTCCCTGGTGGCTCAGTGGTTAAGAATCGCCTGCCAATGCAGGGTACATGGTTCGAGCCCTGGTCTGGGAAGATCCCACAGGCTGTGGAGCAACTAAGCCCACGTGCCACAACTACTGAGCCTACTCTCTAGAGTCCATGAGCCACAGCTACTGAAGCCTGCGGGCCTAGAGCCCGTGCTCTGCAACAAGAGAAACCACTGCAATGAGAAACCCTTGCACTGCAGCAAAGACCCAACACAGCCAAAAATAAATAAATAAATAAATAAAATATATTTTTAAAAAGCATAATAAATAAATGTGCAGAGGGAGATTACATATATGGTAAATGCATGTCAAGGATGGGATTCACAATGATTTGGCTCCACAATGGGAGTTGATAAGAGTTTTATGTTTATTCCTGATTACCTAAAGAAAATTAAAAATCTAAGAACTATGAAGTCAGTATTTTCTCCCCAATTTCTTCAAAAGTAGACTACTTTACACACATCAAATTCCACATGAATAGAAAAGTAACTTCAAGATTTGATAAATGTTTTCCTCTGTAAAAAGCAAAGAGCTAGAATCAGCCTAACTACTGCTCTTTAGAAATCACTTCCTTGGGGAAAACTCCCAGTATTGTCTTAGTCTGAGCTAAATGTCTCTCCACCTCATGTTCACTTCTGCTTGACTCTACACATAAGTTTTGTAATTGGAGGTGAGCTTGTCTGTCTCCTTCACTGGTCTGACCTTCAAGGGCAGGGTTTTTTCTTATTCATCTTTGCAGCCATCTACCTAGCAGATGCTTTGTCCATAAAAGGCACTCAATAAATATTTATTGAAATAAAATAAATGTGTGTTGAAACTAGTCTGGAAACTTCTGGAAAGATAATCCTTTATTTATTTTCTTATTCTGTGTCTGACTTTTCCTATTTATATTGTGTATCTACTTTATACAGACATAGATATGCAGTCATATCTACCTAGCATATTTATATATAATTTATCATGTGTGGTTAATTAAATTATACTGGAATAGGTTCTTCAGATGTATTAAAGAATTAGAAATAGCTTAGTTTAGGCTAGGTTAGGTTGTGGTAACAAACATGTCTTCAAATGTCAGTGACTTAACACATAAAAGTTTACTCCTCAGTCATGCAAAATGCACTCCAGATCTGGTGACTCTCTAGAGCAGCTCCTTTCCAAAAGAGCTGTGCACTGGCTCCCAAATACTTTGGTCTGGAAATGACACACATTACTTCTGCTCATAGACCTTTGGCAAGAACTAGTCACTTGGCTCTGCCTACTACATGGGGGCAAGGAAATGGGGAGAGAACAGCTGGAAATGCCTCTGCCATAGAGGGAGAGAGAGTGAAGTACGATCCAATTATCAGTATCTACATTTAGTTTTCAGTCTCACGTATTCATTTAAAAAAAATGAAAATTTGTTAATGTTTTGGAATGTGTAATACATTATTTCAAGGAATTTGTGACTTAAAATCCAGGAAATACTCCTCCTTCCTCCTCTTTTTCTTCTTTACAGGAGGGCAAACATAGCTGAGTTGGAGCCCACAGTGTGCACTATGTGACTTGGGGTGTGTGGGGGGACTAAGTGTGGGTTCTGATGAAGGGGCAGGGAGGGGATGGGCTGAGATGCTGTCAGAAATCAGGGGTGCTCAGGGAATGGCAGAATCAGGACCAAAACATTGCAGCCAGCACCACTCTTCCCAGAGGAAGCCCCATCTCAGAGCATCTTGGGAGTCCTAGGATGGTCCGCAGGGGCATCCTGGGATGAGAAACACATGGTGCCCTGGGGCGCTGGAGACCCCTTGTCCCAAACTTGGCCCTAAGGAATCTAGCTCACACCACCTATCACGCAAACCCCAGCGCTCTTGGACCGCCCCGTCCCAGTCACAGTGCAGCGGTGTCCTGTCCCAGAGACCTGGCCAGGTCCATGGGAACAGGCTCTGGACCAAATGTTAGGCAGTGGAGGGACCATCTGAGGCCAGAAGGGGGAATAAATTGTGCCTGCACCTGCGCATGTCTCCTGTCTGTAGCCTCCAGAAGCCGGAAGGGCCCAGGGCAACAGTTTTGTGGGCATCTGGGGCCGATCTCTGGTGTCAACCCACCAGGACCTGCGGCACCATTCCATTGCACATTCTTGGGTCCAGTTGTTTCTAATGGCATCTGTGAAGCGTCTACAGTTTGTTCCAGGAGACCATCACTACCTGTTCATCTTTCTCTGAATAGCCTGTCTCAGGGCATGACTCTTTCTGACCCAGCCCATCCATCAGCACCCTGCGATGGGGGGGGATGGCACCTTCACTCAAAACCCTCCATCAGGGCTTCCCTGGTGGCGCAGTGGTTGAGAGTCCGCCTGCCGATGAAGGGGACACGGGTTCGTGCCCCGGTCTGGGAAGATCCCACATGCCGCAGAGCGGCTGGGCCCGTGAGCCATGGTCACTGAGCCTGTGCGTCCGGAGCCTGTGCTCTGCAACGGGAGAGGCCACAACAGTGAGAGGCCCGCGTACCACAAAAAAAAAAAAAAAAAAAAAAAAAAAAATGGGCAGAAGATCTAAATAGACATTTCTCCAAAGAAGACATACAGATGGCCAGGAGGCACAGGAAAAGATGCTCAACATCACTAATTATTAGAGAAATGAAAATCAAAACTGCAATGAGGTGTCACCTCACACTGGTCAGAATGGCCATCATCAAAAAATCCACAAATAATAAATGCTGGAGAAGGTGTGGAGAAAAGGGAACCTTCTTACACTTTTGGTGGGAATGTAGATTGATACAGCCACTATGGAGAACAGTATGGAGGTTCCTTAAAAAACTAAAAGTAGAGCTACCATATGATCCAACAATCCCACTCCATATATCTGGAGAAAACTATAATTCGAAGATACATGTACCCCAACATTCATTGCAGCACTATTTACAATAGCCAGGACATGGAAGCAACCTCAATGTCCGTTGAAGGATGAATGGATAAAGAAGATGTGGTACATATATACCACAGTAATGGAATATTACTCAGCCATAAAAAAGGAATGAAATAATGCCATTTACAGTGACATGGATGGACCTAGAGATTGTCATACTGAGTGAAGTAAGTCAGACAGAGAAAGACAAATATCATATGATATCACTTATATGTGTAATCTGAAAAAAATGGTACAAATGAACTTATTTACCAAACAGAAATAGAGTCACAGATGTAGAAAACAAACTTACGGTTACTAAGGGGGGAAGTAGGGGGAGGGAAAAATTGGGAGATTGGGATTGACATATACATAGTACTATATATAAAATGGTTAACTAATAAGAACCTAGTGTATAGCACAGGGAACTCTACTCAATACTCTGTAATGACCTATATGGGAAAAGAATCTAAGAAAGAGTGGATATATGTATATGTATAACTGATTCACTTTACTGTACAGCATAGACTAACACAACTTTGTAAATCAATTATACTCCAATTAAAAAAAAAGTCCTGGGAGAGTTGGGCAAAAAGAGGCTTGTCCATGGCCAAGTGCTGTCAATATAACTTGGTCACTGCTTCTATCTCTTGAGGTGACCTTTCTTTTCCTGTATTCTAGAAAATTGCCAGTGAAAACATCTGAACAGCCTTAACTCTTTCATTTGGAATGCTGAGAGGTGAGCTTCCTCAAATCCTGAATAGAGAGATTAAAATAGAATGCATACTTAACAACAGAATGTAAGATACAAAGACTGAAGAACTCCTAAACTCTAATCCTTTTTATTTGTTGTATCTTATCAAGTATCTGATGCACCTGGAATGGCCTAAGCCTTGCACTTTTGTAGTTTTCTAGGGGCAATTTCTTAAATCTGTTAAAGGAAACATTGTGAGATGGCAAATGGCCAAGAAAGTACCCTCAGCCTGTTTCTTCCTGATTGTCAGAGTTTCAAGACATCATGGGGAAGAACAAGTGTTCATCAGGATATTTAATTTCTGAGAGCACATGGCTGAACTACATTGCCCAGGTCCCACATCTCAGTGAGGTCATGTCACTGAAATGTGAGCAGTGATGGCAGTTAAGAGAGGCTGTGCCTTTTCCATCCCTCTTTCTCCCATCACTACTGCAGTAAATGAAGGAGTTGGCAGATGGAAACGGTCTGTGTTCTTGAGTCACCCTGTGGAGGAGCTGCAGGCAGTAGAGACTCCTGGTCCACATCAGACTCTGACGTCAATGAGAAAGAAACCGCTGATGTGTTAAGACTCTGAGATTTCAGGGCTAGTTGATCACAGTGCAGTACAAGCTAGTCTGCTAATACAGACGTGATATATGCATACAGGATATGCAGATGCACAAAATTCTAGAGGTTCAAAAGGCCTCACCATCCCTTTTGCAAGAGGCAAACTCTATTATTAAGTTCTTGTGTATCTTTCAGAGATATGTGCTAATAACAGAAACAGTAATAATTATGGTAATAGCAGCAAACACTTAATAAAAGACTGCTGTAACAATTGACCCTAAAAGTTATTATTCTTCAAACCCAACAGAAAGTTATCTAAAGTCATCAATGAGTGTGTGGTGACCACAGCCAGTCTTTAAGGGACCTTCCATAGACAGAGGCCTTGCAGTTTCAGTCTGTGTCTTTGAGACTGACCTGGCAAAGGGCAAAGAGCATAGAAGATAGCACGTAAAAGGCTTTTATGGGCCATGTCTGCCAATTACTGGCTAGAATTCAGTCATATCCTCACCCTCACTGCGAGGCTGGCCAATATAGTCTAGTGTGTACCAGGAAGAAGAGGAAATGTGTTTGGTGATCAACTAGCAGTCTTTGCCTTACTTACATATTAATTTACTTAATTCTTACAACAGCTCTATGACCTAGGGACTATTATGCCCACTTTACATATTGATAAACTGAGGAACTGAAAAGTTAATTCATTTGCTGAAGATCAGCTAGCAAGTGGCAGAGCCTAGAAGTCGCAGAGCTTAGGAATCTAAGCTGGACCTAACCACTCTGCTATATCCTTTTTTTATACAATGTAGTATATTATACAGACTGTTCTAAACCTTGTTACTTTTTTTTTTCCTTAAGGATATCTAGTTGAGATTATTCAATGCTAGTACATATAAGGTTGTACAGTTGATCCTTGAACAATGTGGGGGTTAGGGGCTTTGGCCCTCACAGTGTCTAAAATCCACTTATAGCTGGCCCTCTGTATACTTGGTTCCTCTGTATTCACAGTTTGCATCTATGAGTTCAACCAACCACGGGTCATATAGGGCTGTAGTATTTACTATTGAAAAAAATCTGCATGTAAGGGGAACTGTGCTGTTCAAGGGTCAACTGTAAATATCTTTTTAAGAGCTATATACTAAATTGTATACATGAGTCGTAGTTTAACTCTCTCATTATGATGATTGTTTTAAATTTTTTTCCCCATTTCAAATAGTGATGCAGTGAATAGCTTCAAAAGTTTGTATTTGCACACATGTGCATGTATATGGAGAAAAATAATTTCTGGAAGTAAAATTGCTCAGCCAAAATAGTATACACATAGTTATTTTTTATAAATGTTTCCAAAGTTCCCTACAGTGAGAGTATTTTCTTATACAAAAAGTACAATTTACATTCCCATGAACAAAGTATGCAAGTATATATTTCTCCACACTCATGCCACACAAAGATTTTCAACTTTTTTGATATTTGCCAAATTATAAGTAAAAATGGTATTTGATAGTTTTAAGTTTTCTTTTTATTGATACAATAAATGCTAAACATTTCTAGGTATACTGAAGTGCCATTTGAATTTCTTTTTTTTTTTTTTTTTTTTTTTTCAGTACGTGGGCCTCTCACTGTTGTGGCCTCTCCCATTGCAGAGCACAGGCTCTGGACGCGCAGGCTCAGCGGCCATGGCTCACGGGCCTAGCCGCTCCATGGCATGTGGGATCTTCCCGGACCGGGGCACGAACCCGTGTCCCCTGCATTGGCAGGTGGACTCTCAACCACTGCGCCACCAGGGAAGCCCCTGAATTTCTTTTTAAAGTGGTTCATGTCCTTTACTTACCACACTTTTGGAATGTTAGATATTATCTTATTGATTTATAGAAGACCTTTATATACACATTTACCTATGATGTATGTTGCTATATTACTTTGGCCAATTTTTAGTTTCTCTTTTAAGTCATGGTGGATTTTTTCCTATCATAAAATGTCACTTTATTACATATTAAATTCCATTTTGGTCTATTTCAAGGTAGTTCGTAGATCTATTTACATTTTACTACCACACATTTTTACTTACTGTAGATTTAAATGTTTCAATATCTTATTGTAAAAACCCCCACTATTCAAAATTGTCTTGGTTTTTCTTTCCCTTTTATTTTTCCATATGAGTTTTGAACATCAACTAGAGTAGTTCTTAATAAAGAAGCTTATTGTTATTGTTCTATAGAACCTATACATTTTTAGATTAACTTAGAATTGATGTTTCCTCCCAAGAGCATGTTATACCTTTTTTTAGGGGAATCTTCCTTTTAGTTTCTTCAGTTGCATTTTCATGTTTTCCTTGTCTAAATTTTTTAAGCATATTATGTTTAATCTTTTTTTGTTGATTTTTTTCTTACTCTTCCTATATATATATATATATATATATATATATATATATATATATTTATTTATTTATTTATTTTTAAATTTTTTGTGGTACGTGGGCCTCTCACTGTTGTGGCCTCTCCCGTTGCAGAGCACAGGCTCCGGACACGCAGGCTCAGCGGCCATGGCTCACGGGCCCAGCCGCTCCGCGGCATGTGGGATCTTCCCGGAGCGGGGCACGAACCCGTGCCCCCTGAATCAGCAGGCGGACCCTCAACCACTGCGCCACCAGGGAAGCCCCTCACAGCCTCTTAATCATAATCATTGTAATGTGACTGAGGACAAAATTTATATACAAAAATAAGTAGCTTTTCCATATAAAAATAACAACCGATTAAAAATATAATGGGGCTGCATCGTGTACCCTGCATCGGCAGGCGGACTCTCAATCACTGCGCCACCAGGGAAACCCTATAAGAAAATCTTAACCGTGGCTTCAAAGAAAGAAAAAAAGAGTAGAAATAGTACTGCCAATTTTGACACTTTTATATCTTTTCATTTTTTTGTACCTTTTCTCCCCTGTATCCCTATTACTACTCTTAACTCTAGCCCATATAATACCTGGACTGGATTACTATAAGTGCCTGTAAAATGCTCTCTCAGACTCTAACCTTGCCCTCCTTAAAGCTATTCTCTGCGCTGTCACCAGAATGATACATTGCCAATCACATTTCCCCTCAACCGAAGTTAGAGCTCACTAGGGTGGCCTCAGGCTCTCCCGGGTTAAACGTCTTACCTCCCCAGCCTGGAATCTTGCTAGAATGCTCTAGCAATGTCAGATGTTCAAAGTTCTCCTGGGCATACTGAAGGGCCTTTTCTTCTTTGTGAATTTGACGGCTCACTGCCCCACTGCCTTCTTCTTCCCCTAGTAAACAGTGCTGTGCCTTATATATGGGAGTTTCTCAGTAGATGTTTGTTCCCTGAAAGAATAAACAAATATCCCCACCTCCTATTTTTTCAACTCTTAAAACAGCAGTTTGTATTGTGGGAAATCTTTTGAGAAGATTAGTTAAATGTCAGGAATCTTGGCATTTAGTCCCTGTTCTGTCTTTGACTCACTGTGGGATCCTGGACGTGTGTCTGTATGTTTGGGCACATAAGTCTCCAAGAAGATTATTGGGGTAAAATTAGGAGGGCACCAAATAGGCAGGGAAGCTTTGCATATTATTTTATTCAATTTTTACAACAACCTACGGAGTAAGAATAAATATCCCTGTAATGCCAATGGAGAATGGTGATGCAAATAAGCATTGTGCCCAAAGGGAAGAAGAAAAGATCTTTTGATCCAGGCGTCTAGTGAGGGAAGATAAGGAAATTCAGGCTGAGTGTCTTCACTGCTGAATCTATTCCCCCACAGGCAAATTTTGGGAAGAAGGCAAAGAGTAGGGAGGAACAGGGAAGTTTGGAGAATTCTGGAGCAAGGGCCATTTTTGTTTCTCAGGATAGCCTGAGGAAATTGCAACCTCTTTTGCGAAGTCAAACACTCGGAGTATTTAGTTTGCAGAATTGAAGAAGATTCTAGGCAAATGCCTGTAGAAGATTCTAGGCAAATGAGCCTATGCCAGCACCTCTGGTTCCCATGGCTTGTGTGTGTCATTTGGGAGTCCAAAATTTCTTGTGGCACTTGTAGGTGGTGCACAAATGTTAGGAGGACTAGAGGAGGCATGGGGTCAGGACAAGGAGGCTGCAGAGTATGGGACCGTGTGACTGGAGTCTGGAGAAGGGTCTGCCCATTTCCATAGTGAGCATGAGTTGGAGACAAGTGGGACCAGCCTCACTCCTGCAGACTGCCCAGTCAGTTGGACAAGCCAGACCAGAGCACATTAGTGCCAGAACATCTCTGCCTCAAGTCTGCAAGGACTTAGAAAGTCCCTGGGGAGGAGGTCATCAGAAGGAGGGAGAAAAAAGATATCATTTACTGAGATTAAATCCCGAAGCCACTGAGATAATACCTGAAAAGCATTGGCTGAAACTGGCAGAGACTGGGTTATGTTCATTGAGGAGTTGGAGATTGTTGTTTCTATTGAGTGGACTCAAAAGCAAGATGAGATTCTTTGTAGAAAATAATTATCATGTTTTGCATATTTGAATTGTGGTGTGTGTCATCAACCCTACTATCTTTTTAATAATTCTTTCAGTCATTCAACAACTATTTATTGGTTAGGTTACTATATAATAGTTTTTCTACTCATAACTTTTGCTGATGTTTTCAACGCCCTATTTGAAACAACTCTCCCTGTGACCATATGCTCTCTTGGAGACTCATATAGGCCTCCTAAAACCAAGGTTCTGGAAACCCACTCCTATCTTTCCTTACAGCAGAGGTTCTTTACCCTTCATAATCCTCCCTTTAATATTGTTTTCCTGGGGATTTCCATTATGCTTTTCAAGTAACGGACTTAAACAGAAGGTATGGTAAGCCTGTATATATAAATGTATATGATATAAGTCTGTCACTTTTGTTGTCACATATACCCAGGTTCCCTTTTCATTAGCTCTGTGGTGATCCCAACTCCTTCTCTGGATGCGAAGGCTAAAGCCCTGAATGGAGGTGTTTTGTAATGTAACTCAAAGCTGGGGAAGGAAAAGCTAGTCCTTTAGCAAAACAAGGTTGAGGAGGTATGCCAGCAGGAGGTTCTCTTTCCTGCTACAGGGCTGCTTGGTTGCTTTTTGGATATTCTACTTGAAGGTCAGGCCACTGTGGAGAATCCAAAGTATCATTTCTGCCTGAGCAATGAGAGAACCAGAGGAAGAAAGGATGGATTAAGGCTCTTCTCTGGAGGCCAACTAGAAGAGAACATGGGAACTAGGATTAGGGTGTGGAGGGTGAGGGGTTAAAAGGAGTGAATGGCAGTAGGAGAGAGTTTGTGGAGGCATCTGGGTGAGAGCCTCTTCTGGTTGGTAAAGGGAGAGCTCACGTGCTGTCCCCAAGAGCTAAGGAATGTGGTCCCATGCCATAGGTAGGACTGTGATTCCTTTGCAGGAAACCTCCTAGATCTCTGCTCCCGCTGTAGACTCTGTATAGTTTGAACAAACAGTAAATAACTAATTGAGCATTTTAAAAGATTCTGGTATATGTGCTTCATGGTCCAAAGAGGTGGTAGATGCTCTTCTCTTCCCCCTTTCCAGCTGATGTTCAGATTCCCTCAGAGTGGAAGGTAGGGTGGTGAAAGACCTCCATGGGACCCCATCAGACCATGGTAGACAGACCGTGCTGTGGCTCCCTTCCACAATAAGACATTTAGTGGCCAGGTAAACCTGTGGGGAGAAGCCAAAGAATAACAACTGTAGTGTGGCGTCTGATTCAACTCAAGAAATTGGCTTCCATCTCTCTCATCTTCTTCTGTCTAATGTTAAACATTTGTACTTGCTTCAGGCTCCAAAATTGTCACTCCATCAAATTATACTTTCATATATTGTTATAGAATACATAACAATATATTGCCATGCCAAAGCTTTTTTTTTTTATTGTTACAGAAGTTAGGAATATAGAAAGAAAAAAACAATAAAATAAAATAAAATCATCTGAAACATTTCCAACTTCTTGTTTTTTACATGAGATGATGGAACATTGAGGCTAATTCTTTTCTTCGTGTCCATACAAAGTATAATTTTCCAAGGGCAGTTTTTCTATTACTTGATCATGGGATTTGTTGTGAGTGCTGCAACACAGTCCTGCAAAAATGCTGTGACAAGAAAGCTGAACGCACAGAGATTTGGGGCAAATAGGGCACTGTCTACTAAAGGGTTGCTGCTGGCCTCTGCTTCTGTATCCTGGAAGGTTTCACTGGAGGTTGAAGGTGGAAGTTTTAGTTCAGTCCCTTTGTGATTGAGTAGACAGAACAAACCTGTTCACAGTTTCTACCATCTTCCTGTGAACATAGGTCTGCCGTTGCTTTTCTTTTCTTTCCTTTCTTTCTTTCAGTTTTCCTATTCTTAATATCGTTTTCAGATAGTGAATTATTTAAAGCCAACATCTTTGTAATTACCACCCAGGCCAAGAGACAGAACTTTACCAGCCACCCCAGGAACCCCTGGGTGAGGCCTGACCCAGTTACAAACACTCCCTACTTTTTACTCCCTCTCCCTGACCTTTACAGTAATAATGGCCTTACATTTTTAAGAATAGTTTTACCACCAAAGAGTGTATCCTTATACACTATATCTTAGTATTTTCCATTAAAAAATGATGTCTGGTGAAGTAGTGGTTAAGAATCCACCTGCCAGTGCAGGGACATGGGTTCGAGCCCTGGTCCAGGAAGATCTCACATGCCTCGGAGCAACTAAGCCCGTGTACCACAACTACTGAGCCTGTGCTTTACAGCCCATGAGCCACAACTACTGAGCCTGTGTGTCACAACTACTGAAGCCTGCATGCATAGAGCCCGTGCTCTGTGACAAGAGAAGCCACAGCAATGAGAAGCCCGCACACTGCAGTGAAGAATAGCCCCCACTCGTCGCAACTAGAGAAAGCCTGCGCTTAGCAATGAAGACCCAATGCAGCCAAAAAAAAGAAAACAAAAAAAGATGTCTGTAGATTCTCCTTTAATCTACAGGCCTTCTCCCCACGCCTACCTTATCCCTTTCTTTTCCTTATAATTTTCTTGTTAAAGGACCTAGACAATTTGAATTGTCAAGTTTCCTGTTGTCTGAATTTTGCTAACTGTATATTCTTGGCTAAGTTAACATGTTTCTTCTTGCCTCTCTATTTCCTGAAAATTGGCAGCAGGATCCAGAGAGCTGATCAGCCTCACATATGACACTTTGGCAAGACTATAGAAGGGACATATATCTGGTTATCTCTGTTTTTGTTAGCAGACACTGATAATATATAATACATTAATTCATTGAGTGGAGGGTGGTTGCAAATGGGGATAGTCAATTATTTAAAAACTTATTTTTTAGAATATTCTTATAAACAGATAATTCCCTTCATCTATTATTTGGTTACCCAGTGGTATAGTCATATAGGAAAGGCAGAATAAATGCTTGATTCTTTCTCTTTATTTACCATCCTTTGAAGGTGATCATTTAAACTTTAATAATTAATTTAAATATTATTAATGAATGGATTTGTTTATTTATTTCAATACATGAAAATTATTTTCTTTATTGAAGCTAAATTATCCTATCTTTGGCTGGTGGAAACCTCATAAAGTTGGTTACTGAGTCTTTTTGCCATGTTTCTAGTAATCTTTGCTTCTTTTTTGACAAGGTATATCAGTCTCATCTTGTACATATCCTGCCCTAGACATGGAATCAACCATCTGTCCAAGAAGCCCTGGTTCCTGTTATAGGAAAAGGTAACTCAAAACCTTAATTATCTTATCTTATCGCTAATACTGCTTTTCTGACTTCACAGTGCTCCTCCTTTCATCGTTTCTGAGTACTGTTCATAAACTGGTGGCTTGCTTTCTGCGATTTGCTGCATCTGCTTCATCTGGACATTTACTTTCCTTCATTTTTATTTCCCTTGTTCTGTAAAATTTGGTTCAGTTCTTAGAAGTTTCTTTTCAGCATGGGCTCTGTTTCAGAAGAAAACCCTGTCTGATCAGTTTCATAGAGTCTAGACTGCCCTAGCTCCTTTGTTCTTAATACAGTTTCCTTGGACTCTCCCACTGTCAGATTGGACAAAATCCCTTCCAGTTTCAGGTACTGTTCTCAGATTCACTTGTCATAATTTCCAGTGAGCATGTGTTGCCTATTATTAGCATTTCGTATGCTCATAGCCGTCAGACATCTTATTGTTTTCCTTTGCTTTCTCCTTCACAAACACTGATACCATGCAGATCTTGTGGTTTTTGGTGTTTGGTCCCCATTTGTTTTGCAATTTAGGGTGTGTGGGGATGCCTTGTTCTTTATGGGCCTTCTTAAACAAATGTTGTATATGAATATTTCTTTGTATCTAGATACTTTACATGAAGATTTAGGAAGATGCAAAAACTATGTGGCCACCATCTTCCCAGAATATTTCTTTTTTTAAAAAATAAATTTATTTATTTTATTTTTGGCTGCGTTGGGTCTTCGTTGCTGTGTGCGGGCTTTCTCTAGTTGTGGCAAGCAGGGCTACTCTTTGTTGCGGTTCGCGTGCTTCTCATTACAGTGGCTTCTCTTGTTGCAGAGCATGGGCTCTAGGCCCGCAGGCTTCAGCAGTTGTGGCATGCGGGCTCCAGAGTGCAGGCTCAGTAGTTGTGGTGCACAGGCTTCGTTGCTCTGAGGCATGTAGGATCTTCCAGGACCAGGGCTCAGACCCATGTCCCTTGCATTTGCAGGTAGACTCTTAACCACCAGGGAAGTCCCAGAGTATTTCTTTCCTGATGGAGTAAGAATAGGGAAAGAAATAGTTCCAATAATTTTGCTCCTTTACTTCTACTCATTTTAGATCTTTTCCCTGAGTTTACTAGTTAGTTCTATGACTAGTATAACTAGAATTCAATTGATGCATAATCATAGCATGACTGGTAATACAGCCACTTAAAAAGAAGATTTTTTAAAATCACAGGATCATCATTGACCATATTACTGTTGTATGTCATCCTTTATTTTCCTTTTATATATTCTTTTTCTCTCCCTCTTTCTAGATAGTATCCTACTATTTTTAGGGTGATATATACAACTTTCAAGGCTCTATAGCTTTCTTAGAGGCAGCTTATAAAGAGCTACTGATGTCCTTCTTGTGCTTCTCCATAATTCAACCCAAGCCTGTCTTTATATAGATAGGAAAAATGTCTCATAGTATAAAATAGTGACTTTATTTGATTAGTCTTGTCCAAGATAATTAAGCAAAATTAGTTTGGTCTGTAAACATAGACATCAATTTGTTTTGCTTTTTCCCCTTGTTTAAATTTTAAGTTTAGTGATTACACATTTTGGACTAGATTGGAGAATTATGGTCAAAGGAAATACCTGAGGAAGGCTGTTTCTCTGGGCCTCTGTAAATAACCTGACAAAGAGACTTGTTGCTTAATCAATACCTAATGTGTACATTTAGAATGCTCAGATGCTCAATATTATTAGGCATTTACAGAACAAAGGCTGGTTTTCCCCCTGCATTGTAATTAGTGTACTTACAGTTGATATGTGAAGTATCATATATCTATTGTGGAGGTTTTTCAGAATAACAAAGATACTGAATTATCTCACTAAGATTGTTGGTTTAAATAATTAGTTTGTGTAGTATATTTCACAATACTTCACATGAGAAAGTTAAAGTCCCTCCAATCAATATAGCATTGAGTGATTTGGAACAAGAATATATTCTTGCTTATACTCCTGCTACTACAGGCTCACTGGGCATAATATTTATATATGAAATGAAAAACAGACTAGAACAAGATTATAGGATGACATTTTTCCCTGAGTGGCTAACAAGAATAAGCAGGTGTAATGCCATGCTAACCTAGAGAACAAAATTGTAAATATAGAGAGGAGAAAGAGTTTTCCGAGTTTATATTGCTGCTACCTTATGGGGATCAACTTTCGTTGGTACCATAATATGTTATGTTGAAAAGGGTAGACAAGGTGACTGAGCAGCTGGTTGGAGAGTCCCCAAGAGATTACCTGGGAAACGCAGTTGCAATACCTGTTGGAGCAGCCTCACAAGTGAAAATAAATCCACAGCATGTGGTTATCTTCCTGAGAGTACTTGTCATTCACTGCATTGTTCATCCGAATGGAGCATCTCTTTCAGATCACAAAATGCAAAATGGAAAATGTTATATGTTGTGCACACCAGCACTGTGTCTGCAGTTTTCTAAACCTGATGTAAAAGTAGAGTCTGTAGATAGCCAGGAGCTCTATTGGCCTTTTAGAAAATCACATTATTCAAATGTAGTTGAGGTCCATCTACAGTGGCTCCTCTTATTTCAGACCAATGTTTAATTGATATGCTCAGTCTATTTTCTCTTCACTCCCCAGCACCACTATTGATCAAAAGTTAAATTGGACCAAGTTGCTATGCACAAAATATTGTCAGCTCTGTTAGCACACTTTTTTCTTTTCCAGTCTTGGTGCCCTTAATTATACTTAACCAAATCACTGTTAAATTCACATAAAATTAGAGTTCATATATAGATTTTTTGCTGTTGTGAATTTCAGAGAGAGAAATACTTTGCAAGAACATGCATATAATTCAGGTGAGTGGGCAGAAAATATTGCAAAAGCAGTTAGTGATGTGTTGTATGGAGACGTGAGAGGTTTCCTGAATCCCTTCATTCTGTCTGAAATTAATGAATGAGTTGTTGCGTGACATATAAAGAAGGTTCAATGATTATAACTTTTAATCTGTGCCTAGAAAATTTTAAATCTTACTTTTACCATTTACCATGGCAAATATTTTACCTCCAATTGCCACTCTTGAAAATTACTTTGTTTTTCAGTTTTGTTCAATAGAAGAGGCAGCTGACTAGTCTTTGTAATTTTTTTCTGTGTCAGATGATTTTCCTTAAATGTAGACTGAATTTATCAGAAGATTATAACCTAGTGCTCTACTCAGTCTTTTTGAAATAACTTAGGCAATAATGCTTTCTAACTAGTGCCTTTCCTTTGGATTACTGACCACTTGAAAGGGTTCAAAATGTTTGATTACATCTATTTAGTCCTCTTGGAATTGCCAGCAAAAAGAAGAGGGTCAGAGGCAGAGGCTGATGTCACTAAATCCTTTTAAAATACCTTTGTGAAACTCTTTAAATTTGGCAGCCAGAACCACAAGTTTCTGCTAAGATTATGATCAGACTCTTCGGGAGAAAATGAATAGGAACATGTTTATGGCACATAACCCTTCTAAGTATGAAATCTGTGACTGTATTAAAGACCCACTTTTTCACTGATTTAAACAGGAAGTGCTTTGGAAATCACATATTACACTCCAGGAGATTAAAAAGTTGATTTCTACTACCACTTCCTATGCATCTGAACTAGTGGTTACATGGGACCTGGAAATCATATTGTAAGCTGAATTGTAACACTGGATGGCTTCTGGGTGACATCACAATTAACATTTATTTTCAAAATTACTTATAGCAAATGAAAAAAAAAAACAATAGTTTTCAGTCATGTTGAGTCTCTCCATAGTTTCTTGCTCAACATGTGTCTCAAAGGTAACTTATAGGTAACCTGAGGTTGACAGTATCAGGCAGGAGCGTCCAGTCATGGTCCCAGGTTGCCTTAGATCTCCTGTTTCTGATGAGGAAACGTGTGAAAGAGACATGGAACTGTCCTTGCCCGCACCTGACATGTTGTAGTGCTGTCTGTGAGAAAGTGGCCGCTCAACTGGGGACTACATTTTCCAGAACTCTCTTGCAATTAGATACAGCCATTGATTGGGTTTTAGGAAAAAAAAGTAATTGGAAGTGATGCACATCATTTTCAAGTCTGACTCATAAAAGCCTCTGTCACACTCTTCTCCAGGCAGGAAAGAATCCCACCAGCTAGTTGGGAAGGTAAGAACCCCCAGGATGAATGTATAAGCTCTGAGGTGAAGATGGCAAAATTTATGTGATCTTGAGGTCCTATGACCTCATGGAAGGGCTGCTCCTCCTGTTTTGCTCAGTATTATTAGGTGAGTAAGAAAGAAATTTTAATTAAATAGTGTCTCTGAAATTTTTGGTTTTATTTGTTACAGCAACTAGGGTTTCTCTAACTAATAAAGCATGTAAAAGCTTGTGGCAAGCATATATAGGCCAAACCTAATAACTGAATTAAAGTCATGGGAAGGTTGATAGAGAGGGAGAAAGAGTTTATTTCGGGTTCCTAGTTCCTGAAGATATACCATGGAAGTTTAATGCATTTTAATTCCAAGATAAGAAAAGCTATCATAAACTAGTTTTAGAATTGGGGCCAATGTAGGATTCAAACATATTCATTCATTCATTCATTCATCCAACAAATGCCTACTATGTGTAGACACTGAACTAGGCATTTAGGATAACTCAATGAGAAAGAGAGGTCAAAAATTTCAGCCTGTCTCCAAACTCTACTGCTTCTACTCATTAATTCTTGTTTTGCTTTTGGTTAATGAGGGGATTCATCATATCTTCAGTCACAGTTGTCATAAGTGAGTAAAACTCCACTGTTGTTTGCTCTTATAATTTCAGTTCTTTATGAATGCTGAGCGGTTTTGATTAGGACTCCTTCTGAAGAGGGAGAGAGTGCTGGACCTGGATGTCTATGGTCCTTTCTCCTGGGTCTAGCCTGGTTTGATAGCAGAATAAACAGGGATATTTATGAGGCTGTGAAACAATTGCTGTTAAAATGTGCAGGTTTCAACATTTAAAAGGAATTGCATTTCAATACATGATAAAATTTCCAGATTACCTTGAGAACTGGGGCTGCTACTGTCAGTTATGTTGAAAGCATTCCAGCATGCTAGATTACCTGATGAGTTGTGGTGTTTTATGTGCTGTATTGATATTGGAGTATTTGTTTTGCTTCAGTGGGTACTTAATTATTTGTTTCTTCTTGACAATGTACTAGAATTAATTCATAGCATTATGAAACTGCCTCCCTTTGAGAAAAAAATCTGGATGTTTTAACCCTGGTGCATCATCTGAATGTTTAGCCCACAGTTTAAATATATTAAATTAGGGTCATGAATTACTTTTAAAAGGAGAGAAGTTATAGCTTTTCCACCCTAGAGGAGATTTCAAGGTTGCAAGATGAAAGGAGACAATGGTAGGAAATGGGGGCTATTATCAGGATACAGGTTATGACAGGCTCACGGCAACATGGCTTTCAGTGGAGCAAAAGCACACGTGTTTCCCATTAGCAATTAAAAATTATTTTCCACACAAACAAAGCAAAATTTCTGGCTAAGGTCCTTTTGTGCAAAACAAAAGACATAAAATGAGTTGACCAAAGAGTTTATAAATCCTTGGTGTGTTAAATTTCCATTAGTAGTAGCCTATGGGATAGGTGAATTAATATATTTATAAACATATTAATATGTTAATAATTATAATCTCTTTATAATTAAAAAAAAAAACCCAGAAAGTTAAATGTCAATGTTCTTTATTTAGTGCTGAAATGCCAAAAATTTTTGTTTTTTGTTATCTGGAAGGTAATTGATAATGTCAGAAAGTTAAAATAATGTCTCTTAGATATTCAAAAAATGTTTTTCTCTCTGAGGAAAATGAAGCTCTACAAATAGGGAAAATTTACTTCCACTTCCAGAGTTGTGATCCTTTACTGGGTAAGCAGTATTTTCTAATCAAAACAACACTGGAGGGTCAGATTTCCTGGTCAGAAATCTGAACGCCTTAAGTGAGGGCCCATTCTTTCATAGACTCGTGTTAGCAATTTTGAAAGAAAATGGTAGTCTTCCTAATTTATTTTTATTTTTTATTTTTTTTTATTTTTTTTTTTCTAATTTATTTTTTAATGAACTCATAAAATGCATTTCTATTTGATTCTAATAATGATACCTTTTTACTGGGATCTCAGCAGAGGCTGTTTTTGAGGGAAAATATCTGTATGAATAAGTCATCCTGTGATTTTCTGAAGTGAGTATTCAAGAGACACTTACAGAAAAGGAAGAAAAAGAAAGAAAAGGTACTCCTACATTCATATGGAGCATGAGTGTTTTTTCCCCTATTGTTATAGCTGCAGAAACAAGCTGGTTATAGGTCAAGAAGAATAATGGAGAAAAATGTTACAAAATTGAAGTCAAAAGTTCAGCCTTTTTTTTGCGCTCCTTAGTGGCGCTACCATTCTATATATTTTATGATAACAATAGTCATGACAATAATTACACACAGAACTGTGACCTAAGATTCCCCATGCCTGCTCTGTTTTTCCAGCTTTTTCTATTTGTGAAGTGGGCTTGGACAAAATATTGACAGTATCTAAACCTAGCCCCTGCTGTGTTTGGAGAAAGTGGTTTTGTATTAGTTCTGTGATTATAGGTGTAGCTGAAAAAGCACATCTTCTGAAAATGGAAAGCACATCTTCTGAAAATTTTCTTCTGAAAATTCAGAAGTCTGATGCTGTATTTGTTTGCCAAGAAGGGCTAACTGATGCCATTTTTTGGGGGAAACAAAAGGAAGCACATAGGCAGGGTATTCGAATCAACAGCTCAAATTCATGGTACTTAAATGTTCCTTTCCAAGTTTAAGGATTCTTATGACAGGGAAATAAAAAAGGAACTTGTCAATAAATATATGGTATTAAATACTAAAAAGTAACACTAAAGTGAAACTAATAAACATTTTAGACAAAGCACTATTTTGAGAACTGTTACATTTTTCTTAATGTGAATGTAATTTTTTTAAATGTTCGTCTAAAAGCTGGTGGATTTTATACATCTCTCAATGGTATATCTGAGATAGAAAAACAGAAATCTGTTCTAGTATTATGTAGAAATTGGTGAATGGAATCTTAGTAAATGGAATCAGTAGTTCTTTATGATAAATTTTGGGAAAAAAAATTCAGATATTCTTTCAGTTTCAGCTATTGTAAGAAAAGAAGCCAAAGAAATAAGTATGGTGTAAAAATAACTATTTGAGTCACTTCTTATACTATTCTACCTGACAATAGCTCTAGTACTATTCTGAGAAGAATTTTTCATATACTGGAGTTAGTTATAATATATCCCATTTCTGTATACTGAGTTTCTTTTGTGTTTAAGAGAAAATAAGAATGTGATATCACTCCTCTCAACATAGTAAGTTCTGTAATATAATCTTTTATATTAATAGACAATAATCTATAATAAACAGGCTTTTACTATTTTAGGGATTTGATTATGGAAATTTCTTTTGATTACACATCTTTGTAAAGAATATTATTAAATCATAGCAAGGATCTTGGTTGATTTTCAAAGTGAGATTAGGGTGGGCATATGAGTTGTATCTTTTATTGTATTTACATTTCTCCAATATTGATGTACTTTTTCTATGGATTATTCTCTTAGGAGCTGCATAAATAGCAGGACAGTGAAAAAAAATATGTGAGTGATAAGAAGGGAAACATTTTTACATACGTAATTTTCATATCAAAAATGTTTGTTGGCAAAAAGGGAGAAGCTTTACTGTAAGAGGAACTTTTTATTAAAAGAAAGTAAACATCAGCCACAAGCAAATTATCATAGTATCTTAAAATCCCATAGCAACTCTGTTTCTTAATTTCTACCAATGTATTTTCTCCAGTGATCTGGTCTGTGTTGGACAAACTTTTCATATTGAAGAGCTTACGATTTGCCTTCTAGTGTGTTCTGTTCACCTACCTTTTCTGCTGGTCATTTGTCCCTTTGCCCTTTTGCTGCCCTATTATTGAGCATCAACTGTGATTGGCAGCAAGTACACAGAGATGGAATGATCACTTTCTGTTTGAATCTTTCCAAAATGTGTATTGGATCATGTCACTCTTTAGTTTATATCATTTAGAGGTTTCCTTGCTGTCCTAAGTTTGAATTCCCAAAGCTCTGCTCTGAGTTTGCCATCCTCCTGCTTATCAGTCATCAAATGATCCTCATTGCCTATGGAATAGAATTTGAGTAGGAAATTCTGTTTGGAGCCAGGTTAAAGAGGACCCTGTTGCCAAACCAAAGACTATATTTCATCTAACACGTCTTCACGTGAGCTCCAAAATGAATTCATTGTTTCCCCCAAATTTCAGATCTTTTCTTCTGTCATAATTTTGCCCATGAAATGAGTAGTCTGTCCCAGTGGATTACCTGGGCAAAAAAAGATCTGTGCATAGTTAATTCATTAGATATTGTTAAATTACTCTTCAAAGTGATTGTACCAATTTACTGTCAATATAGTGTATACAATTTCTTATTACTCCATAAACTTCTTGATACTTGGTAATATTAGATGGGTGTGAAATGTTAACTTGTTTTAGTTTTCTTATGTGTTTCCCTGATTTCTTGTGAGGTTGAATATCTTTTCTCTTCCATGATTACCTTTTAATATTATGGTCATTATTATTTTTCTATTGGCTTGCTTGTCCTAGATATTGATCTCTTCTACCTTAAATTGGTTACAGGTATCTTCCTTCAGGCTAAAGCTTGTCTTTTGATGTTTTTTATTTTAATATTGCCATTTGATATGCAGACATTTCTAATTTTAATGTAGTCTAACTTATTAATCTTTTCCTTTATGATTCTTTTTTTTTGGTCTTTTAAAACACAATACTCTATTGTTTTTTCCTTTAAATGTTCTTAAGTTTTGCTGTTCATATTTAAGCCTTTAAACTACTTGGAATTTATTTTTGTTTAAGAGGTAAGGCAGGAAATCCACTTTTTTCCCATGTGTCTAACCACCTATATGAGCACCATTATTGATTTGTCCATGTTTCCTTGGCTCCTCTGCAAGTTACTAGATATGCATAGGTCTGTTTCCAGACTCTCTACTCCCTTCCATTGGTTTAGCCATCTGTCTCTGCTTAAATATTGTACTGTCTTAAATAATCTAGTTTGTAACAAGACTTGCTATATGGCAGAGTGACTCCCCTCTTCTTCTCTTCAAATTTTTTCTGCTCTTTAATACAAATTTTAATATCAGCTTGTCAACATCCAAAACAAGGCAGACCCATTGGGATCATGTTTGAAATTGTGTTGAATTTATAGATTTCTCCTTTCAAACTGCAGAAAAAATGGGTCTGATTGCACTTTATTTCCTACCTACCCTCCGAGGAATAACTTTGCATCTTGCATTCAAAGAACCTACAGCCACCCTCGAGACAAGCTGCGTGCAGACATAAGAGGAGATCTGCTCTATTAGGATGAGCAAGGGGGACTTTCTCACACCTCATCTCTAACTAACTCAAAGGCAAAAAACCAAACAAGTTTATTCTCTGATGAAGCACGCTGTTAGGGAGATCAAATGAAGACTGGGAAAAAGAACAAATCAGCACAAATCAGTACAATTAAGACAAAGGTATGTAGAGATTTCGTTTATATTCTTTTCAATCCTGTCTGCTTTCTATCTTTGTTACTGTATAATATCATTACTATAGGGAGGAGGTGGAAGGGCTAAGAGTAATGAGATGTAACTTTAAAAAGAGAAGGGGACTTCCCTGGTGGCGTAGTGGTTAAGAATCCACCTGCCAATGCAGGGGACACGGGTTCTATCCCTGGTCTGGGAAGATCCCACAGGCAGTGGAGCAACTAAGCCCATGCACCACGACTACTGAGCCCGCGTGCCACAACTACTGAAGCCCACACACCTAGAGCCTGTGCTTCGCAACCAGAAGACACTGCAATGAGAGGACCTGCGCACCACAACAAAGAGCCAAGGCAGCCAAAAATAAATAAATAAAATAAAAATTTTAAGAAAAAGAGGATGAGATATGAAATTGACTTATAAAAGTTTATATTTAGATGTAATTCTAAAGACTGTATAATCTAATCTACTCATTTTATAAATAAATAGAATGGTGGCCCAGAGTGTTTAAGTAGGTTTTTAAAGGTGGCCTAACTAGTTAAATGGAGGAGCCAGGATTATCAGATTATCTTGTTCATTGTCCAATGTTCTTAAATTCAAACATTTAAAAAGCTGTATAATTACTATTATTTTAATTAAAAGAATTTCTGCTTATCATTTAAGTTCACCATTTCTACTCATTTTACCATTATTTCTAGTGCCTTCATCTTTTGAATCTCTTATGGTGCAACATACTGCCCTGATAGCTGGCTCACTCATTCTGTTATCTATCCATCTATCTATCTATCTATCTATCTATCTATCTATCTATCTATCTATCATCTATCTATCTATCATCTATCATCCATCTAGTCTGTTGTTGCATGAATAATACAAGAACAACTATTACTTATTTCATGTGTGTGGGTGTGTAGCCATATTCCTGATTGGTCTGTTACTATTAGGAAAGTATTCACAAGCATTTTGTTTATTAAATACAGGTGGTATAACATATATTTTCATAAACATTTTAGTAAATGTTCATTTCTACCTACTTTTCTGTTTCCTGGTAAAAAAATCTGAAAAATATCTTCTTCTTTTATTACTATTACTAGTTATTCAGACATAAGTTTTAGCATGCCGAAAAATTTTGTCTATTTTTTTTTTTTTTTTTTTTTTTTTGCGGTACGCGGGCCTCTCACTGTTGTGGCCTCTCCCGCTGCGGAGCAACAGGCTGCGGACGCGCAGGCTCAGCGGCCATGGCTCACGGGCCCAGCCGCCCCGCGGCATGTGGGATCTTCCCGGACCGGGGCACGAACCCGTATCCCCTGCATCGGCAGGCAGACGTCTCTCTATTTTAAAATGGCAGTATATTTTATCTAAATATGCTTTAAAAATTATGTTAGGGTAAGATAGAATTATAAATGGAAATCATTTAGTCTAGGAAGTTTGAGTAAGATGGAAATTTGGGATACATGCTGAATAGAAGAAATGAAATAGCAAAGAAAGATGCTTTTGAGGAGCAAAGTTTGGCACAGAGTGGGCAAGACTGCTTTTAGGGTAGAATCTGGGATAAGGTTTTTTAAAAATCAGTTTTTTGAATATGTGTCAGATCCATAACTTCTCCAGTTTTGTGTATTATAAGTTCAGTCCCACTTGTCTAATTTAAAGTTTGTCCTCTTCTGAGGCTCAGAAACCTGCATGGGGAGGAGGGCAGGCATCTTTGTCCTTCTCCATTCACTCTGCTCTTTCTGGGACCTTCAGGGTCAGAGAGAAGGAGGGGCAGGAACTGGAGGAAAAGGACAAAGGCTTATTGGATGGGTTGTGGGTGACCCGTCATAGGCGCCCTCTGTGAGATGATGCACCAAAGCTGAATCTTTCTCTTCTGGAGCACTTCTGGGTTCTAGGGGACACCTTAGGGGAACTAATAGCACTACATTTTTCCCTGATTCACCTTCCTCACACCCTACTTCTTTCTGTAAACCTTACACAGCCTTTTGCTGTGGGGGACCCTGCACCTAGCAGGTAAATTTCTTCATCAAAATCATTCAAGATGACTCATTCCTGGCCACCCTCTACCACATTCATTGGGCTTGTGGGGTAAATTTGACCCCTGTGCCACACTAAATTCTGGAAATTCAGGTCACTTACAATGCATTCCCCTCTCTCTTCCTCTGCTCTGGTTACCTGGTCATTTTGGACGTTTTTAGGCACCAGCTTTTGTGCCTTTCAAATACTAGGGTTATGTGTCAAACTCTCAAAATGGTTCTCTTGGGGGAACCATTTGGCTTCAGGTAGCAGTGGGGGTGGGAGAAAGTCCCCAGCATCCAGCATTCCATAGCTCTCCATAGAGTATTCTTGACTCAACAGTTTTTGCTCATTCATCTCATCATGGCCTTTTCTTTATATAACCTGGAGGTGGGTGATGAGTTAAAGGTGGCCTAACTAGCTTTGGGCCAGCTCTTTGCAAATCATGCACAGGTGTTTTGGCATATCTTTTGGGGGTACTTTACACTGTTTATCCTTAGCTTAGGGCTTCAGCTAAACCTTTGAGACAACAGGAAATGTTCCACTAAGTATACTGTTATGTATGCCAAGATACTTTTGGGGTTATTTCAGTATCCAGCGTTGGAAGAAGTCAAAATTAATTTCTTGGATGAGGGCAGAGTTGCCACTGCATAGATAAATTGTGATGTTTAGGGTTTGTAGCCCTGTATGTGTAGGTGTGTGTGTATGTGTGTGTGTGATGCATGTGTAGTATTGGGAGAAGGGTAGTGTGTTGGTCAGAGTTCTCCAGAGAAACAGAACCCTGTTCTGGAATTGGCTCCATGTAACTGCTTGAGGAAGGCACTGGCTCATGTAATCATGGGAGCTGGCGAGTCCAAAGTCCTTAGGGCAAGTCAGCAGGCTGAAAATTCATGCAAGAGTTGATGTTGCAGTCTAAAGTCTGACATCTCCAGGGCAGGCTAGCAGGGTGGAAACTCAGGCAGGATTTCTAATTTGCAGTTTCAAAGCAGAATTTCTTCTTTGGGAAACCTCAGTCTTTACTTTTAAGGCCTTTAAATGATTCGATGTGGCTCACCCACGTACAGTAATCCGCTTTATTTAAAGTCAACTGACTGTGTTAATCACATGTAAAAAAAATACCGTCACAGAAACATCTAGACTAGTGTTTAATCAAACAACTGGGCACTGTAGCTTAGTCAGGCTGACACAGAGAATTAACCCTCATAGGTATGTAGCAATATTTGTTTCTATTTCTTCCTTTATTCTGCTTCTCGATAATGACTGAGGCCAAGACCAGTCATAATATCCCAAACATCCATATTACACTTTTTTCATGGACAAAGTAACATCATATCACAGCCTGAAACTACACATTAATTAATGTGGCTCTTTATTTAACATCTGTCCTTCCTACTAGCCTATGAGCGACTTAAGAGCAGATAATGGATCTGCGTTGACTTGCCGTTATATCCTCAGTGCCAAAAGTTATTGTTTTTGAAATTGCCCAGCCCATTTTACTGGGGTAGGAAATCAGATGGGGCAGAGAGCTAGGAAAAGACAAAGAATAGGAATTTTGTGTAGAGTCCCCCATGTTTCATTCTCCAACACTGAGTGAGGCAGCTGGCAGTTAGGGAGGGCAAAGATTCATGGAGTGAGAGGACCCTTAACAAACAAGTGGCTCTAGGACATTTTTTTTTTCTTTGCCTGGTCACTATATGTTAAAAGAAGTAGAGAGAAATTATGATGAGCAGACAAGGGACTGTATTCCTATAATTTATAAGCTGAGGATTAAAGTTCACTTGTTTAAACCTGAAGGGGAAGAATGTTTCAAAGGGCTTTTGAAGTTAAGCTGTTTGGAAACTGAGAAGTCAAGGAATCAAGAAAATGGAGAAAGCATTGTGTATATGCCCTAAAGGTGCTGATGGTTGGATCTGAGGCTATTATGTGTCTTGTGGTCGTTGCATGAGAGGAAGCCATGAGATTACAGGAAATAAATCAGACTTTCCTGCCCTTTCTTTTTCTATACACTAATTCCTTTAGTCCTATTCCATTATTTTTCCTTTAAACACCCTCTTACTTCCACCTAATACAGAAACAATAAGGAACACAGGATAAAACAAAAGTGACAGAATAGATTGGCTTGGGTTTTCTGGAATCAATATGTTAGGGCCTCAGACCTTAGTGCCAGGCCACTCTCATCTCCTTTTTCTTCCAGCAGCAGGTTGTGCACATGGAGAGGAAGTGTTCAAAGACAGTTGGTATCAGGGACAATCACACTTACTCATTGTATGACTGATCCAAACAGTGTAGCAGGTGCTCCATTGTACATCATCTCACTTAATCCATGAAAATTTGGTATTATTATTTAATTGAGAAAACTGAGGTTCCGAAAGGTTTAGTGATTTGTCAAGTTTCTCAACTAGAAAGTGGTGGATTCAGCATGGAAACCTATTTGATCTGATTTCAAAGCCCAGGTTTTTCTTGCTCCTCCAGACTGGCTTCTGCCCTTGTTACAAGACAATATAGATTTCATCTTACTGTCTCCTGTTCCAAAGGACAAAGTTCCAGGAATCATATGGCTATACCATATCTCCTAGGAAAAGACAGTCAATTCTGTGATATGGCAAGAAAGAGTATCAATGCCCCAAATAACATCTTTAGCTTTTAATCTATTGCTAGAACATGAAATTAAACTTACACATATATACACACATACTACACACACTTCCACTCCCACCATATCATTTATTTTTATTTATTTATTTATTTATTTAATTTTTTTTTTGCAGTACGCGGGCCTCTCACTGTTGTGACCTCTCCCGTTGCAGAGCACAGGCTCCAGACGCACAGGCTCAGCGGCCATGGCTCACGGGCGCAGCCGCTCCACAGCATGTGGGATCTTCCCAGAGCGGGGCACGAACCCGTGTCCCCTCCATCAGCAGGCGGACTCTCAACCACTGCGCCACCAGGGAAGCCCAACCACCATATCATTTATTAAATGTGCTAAGCACTTTACATAATTTGCTTGCATTATCACCCATAATCCTGCCAGCCATCCTGTAAGATAGATAGTATCCTTCCTATTTTTGAAGAAGAAATTGAAATTCAGGAAAGTTACTTGTCCAAGGTCACACAATAAATACATAGTAGAGCTGGGATGGATACCCACATATCTGTGACTCCAAACTAAGATCTCTTAATTACTATAGTGTCGTTCATTCATTCATACAACAAATATTTACTGAATGCCTTCTCTGTGCCTGCATTATGATAGGTAATGTGGACACAAATGAAAACCATTAGCTTCTACCCTAAAGGAACTCAATTAGGTCAAAGAAACAGACACATAAATAGGCAATGCTAATGACATTTAAAATGCTGGATATATATTCAGGGTCATCACATGCAGAGATATGTGTAGAACCTGTACATATACATACCTCTATCATGGTAGCTCTGTGGGAAGACATCCAGTTTGGCCTTTTTTTTAGGGGGATGGGTGTTGAGGATTATGTCAGGTAAGGAGGCTTCTGGGAGGAGGTGACTCTTCATATAAGTCTTAGTCAATGAGAAAGAGTTTACCAGCTAGAGATAACTAAAAGGGATAAAGCACATCACATAAAAAGAATTGTGATAAAAAACACAGAAGACAGACAAATTATGATGCCTGGGAGAAAATAAGGTAGTCAAAGTTGATGTTTTCAAAGAATCACTTTCTGTGTGTGTCCTCAGTCATCTCTGATTTTCCTCCACCTATTTTGGAAGCCATTCTGAGTCATGAATTGATATCTGAGAGAAGAAGAATGCAGAAGGCAGAAAGAAAGGCACCACCATTTCTTTGGTGCCTACTGAGTACCAGGTACTGGCCAAGTTTTATCTCATTGAATCCTCACAATATATCTTCAAACTAGAATTATCCTTATTTTAAAGAAAAGGAAATTGAAGTAAGGCTAAAAAACCTCGTCCAGCTTCACTTAGCAAGCTAAAGGAAGAGGTGAGATGCAAACTCAGGATTGTCTTTTACTGAAGCCCCGTGTGTTAGACATGCAACCTCTCTGGAATGAGAACAGTATAGTTGTTTATATGACATTTTCCTCTACTTTACTTAACTGAGATGCTTACCAGAGAAAACCTCAGAATCACTATCACTGAATGCCTGTGTAAGAAAACAGTTTTTTACTTTAATTGTCCATCCTCTGCATTTGGAGTTTTGTTTTTCTTTTGTGGTACGCGGGCCTCTCACTGTTGTGGCCTCTCCCGTTGCAGAGCACAGGCTCCGGACACGCAGGTTCAGCAGCCATGGCTCACGGGCCCAGCCGCTCCACGGCATGTGGGATCTTCCCAGACTGGGGCACAAACCCGTGTCCCCTGCATTAGCAGGCGGACTCTCAACCACTGAACCACCAGGGAAGCCCTGCATTTGGAGTTTTATTTACCATATGAGTTTTATGTAAGTTCATAAAAGTCAATAAACTCAATATTCCTGAAATAACTTGCAGTTTAACATCTAGATAATTAGGGTAACAAAAAGGAAGTTAATTCAATGTGGGTTTATGATAGGGATTAACTTAGTCCCATTTCTTTCCCTGAAGAGAGGAAGAGTTCAGAAATAAAGTAATGTGAGACTGCTGTATCCAAGGAGATAGATGTAAGAACAAAATATTTGTTATGAAACAGTTAAAATCACAGTGCCCTTTTAAAAAGCTAATTATGGTAGCTTAATTAAAGTTATTTTAAGTAAGTTAATTATGCTTAATTAAGGTAATTATGGAATTAACCAGGGGAATTTGAATGAACCATAATGCAGACATGTTTGGCCTCTGAGGCTCAAGTATACCAGTTTGTATAGATCCTAAAACATCTCCATGTGTGCATATAGGAGAAAACATAAAATAAGGCTGAGATTATAGTTTTGATTACACAGAACTACTACTAACAAACAAGGAATAGATTTATACACATGATGTTGCACAGTATAGTAGTATATTTTCAAAAAGTATAACATTTGAGATTCTGTTGGATTTGATTTCATTTACTGTAGGATTCCTTTTGGGAGGCAAATGAGGATTAAAGTTCTAACAGTCAATGCTGTTTATGTTTTGAGAGTCTAAATACTCTTCCCTGTTCACGCATTATTAAATTTATCAGATGCTTTAGGGACTCTGGCTGACTTTAGAAAAGATCTAGCCTTTTTACTTGGAGATATAATTTAGACTGAAATATCTAGGTCTGGCATTGTTAGCATCCTGTTCTTGATCCAATAAGGAGCAGGAAACATAGGCAAATGTTTAGTCTTCCCTGTGTGTTGGTAGTGTTTTTTGAAAAATGTCCCTAATGCCTTCTTGGCTTTGCTGTGGCTGGAATATATCATTCTGTTTTGGGGGGAAATTCCCAGTGAATTATTTTTATTAGGTCAATGGTTCTTAAAGTACAGTGTCCTAGAATATTCCAGGTGCTGTGCCCATAGGCTAATTTTAGTCTGCTTAGGTTAAGTAATTATTTTCCTTGAGATGAACTTCCCTTCCACATGATAGTCTCAAGAAAATTTGTACTGATCCAAGTTTCCACCTAGATTTTTAGGCACCTAAATCTTCTTATTAGGTTTCCTGCTGGGTAATTGTTATTCTTTCTCTTTAACAAGGAGTATTACCAAAAAAATCAGTGATCTCTGACCATAACTGAATGTTAAATAGACATTGAAAGATTAATTTTTTTTCTCTTGAGGGTAAATCACAGTGGAATGGAGGCCTCAGACAATCAAGCACTGAAGACCTCATAGAGATGCTTAGTTCTACTACAAGTGCTAACATTTACCATCACCTCTCAGGGAACTGCATCTGTCAGAGGGGCCTCAGTGGTAGTTTTCCAGTAGGAGATCACAGCAATAGGAACTCCTAATAGAGTCTCTCACCTCCTCAAAGACTGTCAAACAGTTTATGAGACTCTATGAGGCCCTCTAATGAGAAGTACAAGACATTGACGAGCTTTTATAATCAACATTCTTCTCATTTAAACATAATATTTATTTTATTTACCATTTAATAAAATGTATTTCAAGACCAATGCATGCTTATTATAAAATATCAGGAAAACCCAAAGAAGCACAAATAAAAATCTGCTAACAGTGTGTACAATTCCACAGACCGTAGAGATTGGTTCAGCAGAGGTCTTACAAAAGTTAAGTAGCCAAAACCATATTAACAAATTGAAGGATAAAAACCATATGAAAATCTCAATAGATTCAGAAAAAGCTTTTGACAAAATTCAACACCGATTCATGATAAAAACTTTCCAGAAAGTAGGCATAGAGGGAACCTACCTGAACATAATAAAGGTCATATATGACAAACCCACAGCCAACATCATTCTCAATGGTGAAAAAATAATCTTGTTTCCTCTAAGATGAGGAACAAGACTAGGTTGCCCACTCTCACCATTATTATTCAACATAGTTTTGGAAGTTTTAGCCACAGCAATCAGAGAAAAAGAAAGAAAAGAAATCCAAATCAGAAAAGAAGAAGTAAAACTGTCACTGTTTGCACATGACATGATACTATACATAGAGAATCCTAAAGATGCTACCAGAAAACTACTAGAGCTAATCAATGAATCTGGTTGAGTAGCAGGATACAAATTTAATGCACAGAAATCTCTTGCATTCCTATACACTAATGATGAAAATTCATAAAAGAAATTATGGAAACACTCCTATTTACCATTGCAACAAAAAGAATAAAGTACCTAGGAATAAACCTACCTAAGGAGAAAAAAGACCTGTATGGAGAAAACTATAAGACACTGATGAAAGAAATTAAAGATGATACAAACAGATGGAGAGATATACCATGTTCTTGGATTGGAAGAATCAACATTGTGAAAATGACTCTACTACCCAAAGCAATCTACAGATTCAATGCAATCCTTATCAACTATCAATGGCAATTTTCACAGAACTAGAACAAAAAATTTCACAATTTGTACGGAAACACAAAAGACCACGAAAAGCAATTTTGAGAAAGAAAAACAGAGCTGGAGGAATCAGTTTCCCTGACTTAAGACTGTACTACAAAGCTACAGTAATCAAGACAGTATGGTACTGGCACAAAATCAGAAATATAGGTCAATGGAACAGGATAGAAAGCCCAGAGATAAACCCACATACATATGGTCACCTTACCTTTGATAAAGGAGGCAAGAATATAAAATGGAGAAAAGACAGCCTCTTCAATAGCTGGTGCTGGGAAAACTGGACAGCTACATGTAAAAGAATGAAATTAGAACACTTCCTAACACCATACACAAAAATTAACTCAAAATGGATTAAAGACCTAAATGTAAGACCAGACACTATAAAACTCTTAGAGGAAAACATACGCAGAACACTCCATGACATAAATCACGGCAAGATCCTTTCTGACCCACCTTCTAGAGAAATGGAAATAAAAACAAAAATAAATAAATGGGACCTAATGAAACTTAAAAGCTTTTACACAGCAAAGGAAACCATAAACAAGTCGAAAAGACAACCCTCAGGATGAGAGAAAATTTTTGCAAATGAAGCAACTGACAAAGGATTACTCTCCAAAATATACAAGTAGCTCATGCAGCTCAATATCAAAAAAACAAACAACAGATTCAGAAATGGGCAGAAGACCTAAATAGACATTTCTGCAAAGAAGATATACAGATTGCCAACAAACGCATGAAAGGATGCTCAACATCACTTATCATTAGAGAAATGCAAATCAAAACTACAATGTGGTATCACCTCACACCGGTCAGAATGGCTATCATCAAAAAATCTATCTACAAAGAGTATAGTGGAGAAAGGGGAGTGTGGAGAAAAGGGAGCCCTCTTGTACTGTTGCTGGGAATGTAAATTGATACAGCTACTATGGAGAACAGTATGGAGGTTCCTTAAAAAACTAAAAATAGAATTGTCATATGACCCAACATTCCCACTACTGGGCATATACCCTGAGAAAACCATAATTCAAAAAGAGTCATGTATCACAATGTTCATTGCAGCTCTATTTACAATAGCCAGGACATGGAAAAAACCTAAGTGTTCATCGACAGATGAATGTATAAAGAAGATGTGGCACATATATACAATGGAATATTACTCAGCCATAAAAGGAAACAAAATTGAGTTATTTGTAGTGAGGTGGATGGACGTAGAGTCTGTCATACAGAGTGAGGTAAGTCAGAAACAGAAAAACAATTACCCTATGCTAACACATATATATGGAATCTAAAGAAAAAAAAATGTTCTGAAGAACCTAGAGGCAGGACAGGAATAAAGATGCAGATGTAGAGAATAGACTTGAGGACACAGGGAAGGGGAAGGGTAAGCTGGGATGAAGTGAGAGAGTGGCATGGACATATATACACTACCAAATGTAAGATAGATTGCTAGTGGGAAGCAGCTGCATAACACAGGGAGATCAGCTCGGTGCTTTGTGACCACATAGAGGGGTGGGATAGGGAGGGCGGGAGGGAGGCTCAAGAGGGAGGGGATATGGGGATATATATATATTTATGTATATATATATACATAAAGCTGATTTACTTTGTTATACAGCAGAAACTAACACAACCTTGTAAAGCAATTATACTCCAGTAAAGATGTTAAAAAAATATAAATAAAAAATAAAAGTTCCACATTTGGAGGGGGAAAAAAAAAGAAAGTATCTGACTGGCTGGAACCACATAGTCAAGGCTGTTTGGGATGAGAAGAAACAAGGAAATTAGTGTCCAGAGCTGACTTGGCATTTGGGAATTGGCTGACTGATACACTGCATTTCTAGTCAGTTGGAACATTTTCAGGGACATGAAAGTTACCTAAATTTTGGTTTGCCGAAGTGGCACTCTAGGTAGGAGAGGCTTCACCTTAGACCTAGAAAATTATATTAACAATACTGATAAAATAAAACTACTTTCAGGATAAATTTTTCTCTTTTGTTTGTAGTAAACTCCCTATGTCCTCAATAAAATTTCACTCATTCAAAAAATAAATCAAAATCTGATGGAAGAAAAAAAAAAGTTAAGTAGCCAAATAGAATCTTTGACTGAATTGATATATGGATATGCAGAAATGGAAATGCCCTCATTCATGGGGGTGCTAGGCTGAAAGGGTGAGAATCTGGACTCTTGGTCAATCATATTCCACCCCTGTGGAGGGAACATGTGCAGAATAAAATGAATACAGAAGCACAGCTGAGAGAAGAACCTTAATGGTGTTATTTGAACCCAAAGATTTGACAATTCTAAACAAGTTCACTATTGGCCTTCACAGTTACGTGAGCCGATAAATTCCCTTTCTTGCTTAAGCTGTTTTGAGCTGGGCTTTTGTAACTTGCAGTTGAAAGAGTTCAGACAATACTTGCATGCTTTTGTCTCATTGTGAGGTACTTCAGCATTATGGGAATCCCCAAGGACCTGGGGAATGACTGTTGTGAGGTCATGCTTGAGCCTCAATGTAAAACACACCTGGAAGCATAGGTGAAACAGAAGGACTTTCTAATATGAGAAATAAAAATAAGGGAGACCCAAACTACATATCTGCTACAGAGGAGGAAACGGTAACTTTACAGTGGAGAAACCTGGATGACACCACCTTAATCAAGTGACCAAGGTTAACATCATCAGTTAAGAAATATTGGTATCATGTATTCCTCAATATGAAGCACTGAGAAGGGCACATCATCTCTCTGGTGTCATAACTGCAATCTGATTATGAGAAAACATTATATAAAGCCCAATGGAGAGACACACTATAAAATAACTCACTAGTACTCTTTGCAAGTGTTAAGACGATGAAAGACAAGGAAAGACTAAGGTCTGTTATGGATTAGAGGAGACTAAAGGGACATGACAGCTAAATGTAATATGAGTCGCAATGCCAATTATCTAATTTAATCAATTTAACGTAATATCAATTAGATCCTTAAGTAGAAAAAAGACATTAGTAGAAAAACTGGTAAAAACTGGATAAAGTCTCTAGTACAGTTAATGGTATTGTACCAATGTTTATTTCTTAGTTTTGATATTTGAATTATGTAAGATATTATGTTAAGGGAAGCTGGTTGAAGAGTTTAAGGGAATTCTCTGTACTTTATAAATCTTCTGTAGATCTAAGATTATTTGAAGATAGAAAGTTAAGGTAAACAATGTACGTAGCAAGAAAAGGAGTTGGGGAGATGATGAGTGTCATAGAAATGAGAGAGAAATGGCATTGGCCAGCCTAGAAATCCCCTGTGTGGGGATAGAGTATCTCCCCTGCTTTTGCAGAGAAGAAGAGGTACCCAGTGGGTGTTGTTGGATGGAATCTATTCCTCTGCCTCCTTCAGATTTTTAAGGCCCTGCTTTCTGTCTCATGACTTCATCATGGACTTGGCTAATGTCTGGTAGATCACTGGTCAGTTCTTAGTTTCTAGAACTATTGAAACTCTTCATTTCTCTTTGTGCATTAGTATTTAAATGGAAAATTGTGAAAAGGAAAGCCAGGCATCTGTATTTTCTCATTCTCTTTATTTGGTAAGAATATTTTCAATATAATTCAAGCAGCCCTTTATGTAGATAATGATTTTATTGAGAACAAGCAGCTGGCATTTTTCTTTATCATTCCCGTGATTAGAATAGTATGTGGAACACAGTAGGTTCTCAATAAATGTCCATTAATGTCACTAAAATATTTTTTGATGCCAGCTACACATTTGAAATCTTATTAAATAATTATAAAAATGTGAACTTTTTGACAAATTTATATCTTTTTATTAAACATGTAATATATGCCAACTACTATGTTGAGTGGTTTATTTTCTTAGTCCTCACAACATCAATGGGGCAGATGTTATTGTTATCACTTGAAAGATGAGGTAAATGGGACCCAAAGAGGTTAAAAAACTTGCCCCAGTTCACAAAGTTACTACGTTGCCAGGCTAGGATTCTAACGTTTCTTTGTCTGACTCCCATCTTCATGTTGCTGACTATGACACTCTACTGCCTTTCTGAAAATATGTGATGTATTTTTAAGTGGTTGCAAGATTTATATATTTAAAATGAATAATTGCATGGCTTTTTAAAAAAATATAAACGGGAGAATATTATGTCCTAATTTTAAAATTAGAAGCAATATATCAATTCAGCATACAAGTGCTTTGTTATTCTTATGTTTGCTTCAAGTGCATTGGAATAAAGCATATCCCTTATATCAGTGGTCCTCAACCTTTCTGGCACCAGGGACCAGTTTCGTGGAAGGCAATATTTCCAAGGAAATTGGGGGAGGGTTCAGGCGGTAATGCGAGTGATGAGGAGCGATGGGGAGCGGCAGATGAAGCTTTGCTCTCTTGCCCGCTGCTCATCTCCTGCTGTGCAGCCCAGTTCCTAACAGGACACAGACTGCTACTGGTCCACGGCCTAGGGGTTGGGGACCCCTGCCTTATATCTTATCCAACATCATCAGAATAAAAAGACAGAGATTAATATAACTCCTGTTTGGTCTTGGGTATAGTGTTAAGATCCTTAGCCCTACAACACATGTGTGCATGCGCGCATGCGCAAACGCACACACACACCTCCCCCAAAAGCAGGTATATCAGGTTTTATGTAATATGCATGTATTTTAAAGTGAAGTTTGAATGCTCTTAAATGCTCAGTTGGAAAACACAAAGCACAGAGTCAAAGAAAATTGCTACAAAACTCAAAAAGAAGGTTAATATATCTTAGGACTTTGTCTTGTTAGTTTGTTTTCTTCATGCCCATTTTTTATGTCACAAAATAAGCACTTAGGGAGTCAAGTAGGGTTTCTTTTTCCCTGAAATATGTTATTTCCTTCCTAATTGGTCAATTCAGGCCAAACACATCATTATACACACAGGGGACTCACTATAGCATAAAATTTTGTGTAAGGCAGATCCATCTTGAGCAGTGAGAGCACCTTTAAGTGCCAAGAGGCACTTGCTATAGCTTTGCTTCACCTATTAGAGAGGCCCTCAGCAAGGCAGCCTTATGGGACCTCTTTTGGATGCCAACTGATGAAAATGATGATGAGAATTTCTTCAACCTTTAGAAGTCTTGTATTATGCTTAAGAATAAGATTTTCTGTTGCTGCCACAGGCTGGTATCCAATTAAAGGATTCTGTGGTCATTTTGAAATGAAAAATGAATTGTGTTATTCAGGATCTCCCACTTAAGAAGCCAGGGTACTTTGGTGCCATCAGCATAGTGGGAAGCCCTGGGCTCCTCTTGCCTGATATAAAGTTAGAGCCATCTGAGCAGGGCTCACTTGGCATCTTGTGCTGTTTGGAACTAATCCAGTGAATTGGAGAGGCAAGCAGGAGACAAGCTGAAATGGAAAACAGCCAGCCACTGGCCCAGTACCATGAGGCTCAGAATTATTCTGCAGAAAGTGAATTATTTCTTTTCAATGTATGACTCTCTTTGTGAACAGAACATAGTGGCAGGGAGTGAAAAGGAAGTGCTCTATCAGGATTTGGCTGAGTGAGTTATGGAGCAAGTATGTGTGCTTGGAAGAGCTGGGAGGGGTGGATTGGAATAAAATATGATCACTGGTCCAAGCTAGTTCACAGCACTGCACAGCCATCTGTTATCACTCAACCTAGCATGATGGTCAGGCTCCCAAGGAAAGAGACTTCAGGTAGGAATGCAAAGTTGTAGGTGTGTAGGGAGTTCAGGAGAAATAACGACGTTCAGAAAAAATTAAATGAGCTAATCCCTGGGGTTTGACAAGTTAATATCAACACATGGTCATCCAGAAAGGACAGGTCAGCAATTTTTCACAATTAGACATTTTTCCAAAGAGGAAAATGGTTTGATTAGAATTATGTCTTCTATCATTTTTTTTAAATCATTTTATGGTGGAATCATCATTTATGGAAATGAGGACCAACATTTCTTAGGTCAAACTGGATGCTCAGATTTATGTTAAGAGCAGATATTTAGCCCAGGGCCGCTTGTGGCATGACCCAAATGTCTGGAATACAGAGAGAGGACTCTCAAAGGCTAGGGTATGTTTAGGGATGACACAGAGGATATGGTTTAAGCCTTTTAGTTTGGTACTTAGAATTCTCAGTAAAGGAGTATTCTAGATTGTTTCTTAGGAGCTTTGTAGGTATGAGAATGTTACAGTCCCTCTTTCCTTCTGAGGAATCTCATTAATTTTTATAGTAAAATCTTCCATGGTATATTTTTCTAACTGTACCTCCCACCACAGCACCATAAACGGGGGATACAACTCCTTAACCAGCATGAGACTCAATAAACATTAGCTGAATGTGTGAAAGAAGAATGTCATCCTTGTGAATCTAGTGAGAAACAGATAGGCTTCGAGTAAAATCTACACCTCTTACACTGTGTTCCTCCTCCCCTTCAATGTAATCCTTCGCAACACAGTTTATAACTCAATGAATCCTCTAAGTTTCATTTTTACTATTTTCTCAGGTACAGTCTCTTTTCTTCAGAGGTAAGTGACTTTTTTTTTTAACATCTTTATTGGAGTATAATTGCTTTACAATGGTGTGTTAGTTTCTGCTTTATAACAAAGTGAATCAGTTATACATATACATATGTTCCCATATCTCTTCCCTCTTGCATCTCCCTCCCTCCCACCCTTCCTATCCCACCCCTCTAGGTGGTCACAAAGCACCGAGCTGATCTCCCTGTGCTATGCGCTGCTTCCCACTAGCTATCCATTTTACATTTTGTAGTGTATATATGTCCATGTTACTCTCTCAGTTCATCCCAGCTTACCCGTCACCCTCCCCGTGTAGAAGTAAGTTACTTTCGTTAGGACTTAGTAGTCCTTCGTGGGTGATAATAGACTCTGCCATTAATGATCCCTAGAGATAAGACCAAAAGTCTGGGAAAGCTGGAGATGAGGTGGAAGCTTGGTGCAGATGAGGGGGACTGTCAGGTCACAGACATGTCAAGACTGGTTATGGCAGTGTATGAGGCAGGGTGGGTTGGAGTCAGAATGTCAAAGCAAGTCATGTCAAGAATGGGTAAGCTATAGAGTACTTCCTATGGATCAACTTCAGTCATTTGTAACTATCTCAATTCTCCATATCTTACCTCATGGTTTGACTGTATTCAGCATCCTCACACAGGGCATAAGACAAACACCACTTATATGATGCATGCAAAAAAAAGTAATAGCCTGTGTCATCAGCTGCTCTTCTGCTTCCGATTCACTCACTAGAGTGGAATAGACTCATGGGTATAGGTGTATTTACCCCTGGGAACTGTGGCTTCGATTGCACCTTCTGAACCATAGCTTAGCTGCACAGGTGTCTTACATCACAGGTAGACCAGAGGAGTAGAATTAGAATTCGGGGCTAGGATGAACAATTGTCTTTTCCCCAGGATGAGGGGGTTTCCAGGATGTGGAGATTCCGTGTTAGAATTGAGGTGATGCTGGGAAAATTATCCTTGTTTTTCCTAGACTGATGAGTCTGGGGGTTAACTGAACAGACTGGCAAGGATTATGGTAACTGACTTGGGATATGATGTTGTATAAGAACTCCCCACTTCACTTTTGTACGTCAAAGCAGGTCAGCCTCTCTCTAACCTCTTCCCCTTGAGGCTGTTCTGTTAGACTGTGTGGGGCTTATTTTTGTCCTAAGGCCATGGCAGAGGAAGCAGGATCTATACTATTGGCTTAACCACTTCATCTTACGTAAGGAGGTAACATTAATACATTAGGGCATCCATCTGGCTGGGTTTCATTGCCAGTACAAAGTTACTTTATGATTCATGATACATTTGGATCTAAAAACACCCACTATGTAAATTTTGATCAGTGCTGTGCTTGCTCTCAGTTTGAATGTCTCAACAAAAGGAGAAAATATACCTGTAGAAGAAAATTCCCACATGTTTCACCTTTCTCATCCAAGTTTGCATAATGACCAATAGAACTCTAAGAAATATCCTCTGAAACTGTCATGCAAACAGGGGTGAATTCAGAATCAGGAACAAGAATGCCAAGGCAGGAACAAAGGTGAGGGCAGATTGAAAGTGGCAGTCAAAGCAAATGCATGTCACCCACGGATTCTGCTGTGTGTCACTTCCCGTGAGCCATGATTTCTGCTGCATTTTATTCCACTTGCTCTGTGAGTGGCTCTGATGGCCCTGAAGAGCCCTGTGTGTGCAGAGTGGCTTCCTAGAAGTACTGGATATTTTCTTGTAGAAACAATTCTGGTTCCCTTGGATTGTGTCTTGAAATTCTTTCATGCACATTCTAAATTACCTTTTTTAGTAAAGATTTTAAATCGTCAGTAGCAGCAGAGGGAATAATTGGAATGTGGACATATCACAATTACATTTTGAGCCTATTACCTAATTTCTGCCCTTAGAATTTACTTATTCATGCTAAATTAATGACAATAAAAATCTATGGCTCTGAAAAACATTTTGTGAAATTTTTCTTTTAGTTCATAAACTTTTCAGATTACCTTCAGAAGACCTTGTGGGACAAAGACATTCTGTACTTAGATATCACAATGTGGTTATGAACTCCAGAGAAAATTTTCCAAAGTTCTTTGTGTGTTAACTCTGCAGTACTTCAGTTACTTTCTACTCAAAGTGTGGTCTGAGGGCAGGCAGCATCAGCATCACCTGGAATCTTGCTAGAACTGCAAACTCAGGCCTAGCCTCAGAACTATTGAGTCGAATTTGTATGTCAGCATGATTCCCAGGCAATTAGTAAACACACTAAAGTTTGAAAAGTAGTACTGTAGAGAGAATTTGAAGGAAAAATGAGAGGATGGTTCCAGCCATAATATACGAGTCCAAGCAATCTGTCCTGCAGTCATAGAGCCCCTCGCCTTTGGAATGTCCACCCAAGACCTGATGTATTTGCAGTAGAACACAAATTCTGTGATAGAAGAGAATTCTCCCAAGCATCAACGTCCCATGTTTTATGAATGTTGGTGCCACTTTTACTGTTTTTGCAAACACATTACTACATTTGGAACTTGACTTTTGGTCTACTCAAGGAAAACGACAGCTGCAATCCATTTTCCAAAACTTCAGTGCTTTGGGTAAAGTGCTTGCTTTGTTGTTTGGAAGAGACATGTCATAAAGGAGCAGAGTTGGAAGGGGACTCTGCTGAAGTTTTTTCATGGGAGTTCCCATTAAACTTCCAGGAAAGAAATAGGTAGTTAAGTAGGTAGTTAGGACCTATAAGCTCTTAGCATCAAAAGATGCAATGCCTTAGAATTATGCTGCTAGATGCTTAATAAGGCCATAGCAACTCTGTTGTAGTCTGAGATTATTGAGGGGAGAATTAGAGATGAAACACCAGTTCCTTTTATTTTCATGGAAAGTTTTTCTTTTGATCCATACGTAAACCACACAGTACTAAGTTTTCCTTTTTTAATAACTATATTATTATCATTTTAAAATAAAAGTGTAATAGACATATAACATTATATTAATTTTAATTGTACAACATAATGATTTGATACATGTATATACGTATTGCCAACGATCACAAGTCTAGTTAATATCCGTCGTGACACACAGTTACAACTTCTTTTCTTGTGATAAGAACTTTTAAGATCTACTCTCTTAGCAGCTTCCAAAAATACAATACAGTATTATTAACTATAGTCATCATGCTGCATATTATATCTCCAGGACTCAGTTATTTTACAGCTGGCAGTTTGCACCTTTGACCCCCTTCACCCATTTTGACCCACCTCTGGCAATCACCAATCTGTTCTCTGTATCTATGAGCTTGATTTTTTATTTTTAGGTTCCATGTATAAGTAAGATCATATGGCATTTGCCTCTCAATGTCCGACTTACTTCACTTAGCATAATACCCTCAATGTCCATCCATATTGTCACAAATGGCAAGATTTCCTTCTTTTTTATGGCTGAATCATATTCTATTACATATATATATAATATAAATATTATATATATTTACCACATTTTCTTTATCCATTCATCTATCAATGGACACTTAGGTTGCTTCCATGTCTTGGCCATTGTAAATAATGCTGCAATGAGCATGGTAATGCATATATCTTTTCTAGTTAGTGTTTTCATTTCCTTCAGATAAGTAACCAGAATGGAATTTCTAGATCATATGGTAGTTTTTTTTTCTAATATCTTGAGGAATCTCCGTACAGTTTTTCATAGTAGCGGCACCAATTTACATTCTCCAGTGATAAGTTTTTGAAGCTACAGAGACAGAAGACTTGGAGGCGTTAGCAAATTTTTCTCTATTAACATTGTGAACCAGGGTCTCTGAGTACATTCCAGAGCCACTGTGTCACATAACTCTAGGGAGGCCCATTCACATTGTGGTTTATGTGAGTGGGGCTCCCTGGAGTTGTGCATATCCAGAATTCTGTTTACATTTCCCAGTATGGACAGTAGGTAAAAAGGGTATAAACAGAGTTATTTCTTTCATTCAACATCTATTTAACATAATTATGCTCAACTAATGCTGCATATCAAAATCATCCCTAGAACTATAAGAGATATAGGTACCCAGGCCATATTTCTGTAGATATTAATTCACTAGGTCTGGGGCAGGACCTAGAAATCTTTATTTTTATAATACTCTAGGTAATTCTGATGTGCTGTCAACTCCATATTTAGTGCTAAGACAGATGTTTAAAAAATTAAGACACTATGTCTTCAAGGCATCTGTAATTCTGTAAGAGAGACATGAATGTAAATGACACATGATACTATAATATTTTAGAGCTGTGATAGGTGCAAGGACCAAGAGTCCTGGAATGATTGTGACAGAGAATGGAGCTGAACTCTTGGGCACATTTTTGGATGTTTGTGTGCATGTGCATCTCTAAGCAAAATGACCATGACCTCATGGTCATCTACGTTACCTTCCCTCTTCTGTATTCTACACTAACTTGTTGAGCTCTGACCTCTTCCCAGTAGACATCCCTACAGATGCCTGGGGTCTCCAGTCTACTGTTTTAAACTCTGTTAAAAAATGATGTATTTGTTCACACTGAACTGTCTATAATTGGTGATCCTGTTGAGTTGCTTTTCATGGACATTTTTCATGTTAGTAGACTAACCAAGACCGTAATGGGACCTGGAGATTGACAGCCTGCATTGGGGGAGGTGTGTATGTGTGTGTGTGTGTGTGTGTGTGTGTGTGTGTGTGTGTGTGTGTGTGCATGCAAGTCAGGAGTGAGAGTCCCAAGGCTCCTTGTAATCCCACTAGGTGGTCATCTCTTATTACTACATTTCCTGACTCAAAATTTAGCAATTAAGGTAGGAAATGAGGGGAAAGAGAGGAGTATCAACTGCTTCTAGTAGCTTACAGCAGTGTTAGTTTGAAATGAAGCACTAATTCAGAGAAGTGCTGAGCAAGAGGAGAACGGGGAAATTAAAGAAAATGAAACTCCAATGAAGTTGATCAGGTCTTAACGAGCAGTGAAAATCGATGAGGTAAAAGATGTTTGCTTCCTTAAGAAGATATTTTCCTGTTTTTTAAAATAGTAAGGTGTAAAATGCAGTCTCTATTTTAGTAATGATTAAGATATATTTTCCTTATGTTTCTTCACCCTTACCGTGGCTTTCAAATTGTTTCCTTGAATTCTTATCATGAAAATGACATTGCCTTATTATTTTTACTTCATACATGAATAAACTGAGGGAAATTGTTGTTCTAAGGCAAGCCAGATTCTTGATCATTAAATTCATTTCATAGATTTCTGGGTAACGAAGCCAGAGCGTCAATATCTCGGCCTCATAACTATCCAAGCTGTAGTGATAGTAAGGTTATTAATACCATTTCAGGGAAGCTTCTCTGAAAGTAAATACAAAACAGTGAAGAGTTCAACTCTCTTGTATGAATTGTTATAAGTTATGGAACCCAGGATTTAAACTTTCAGATTTATGTTCATTTTGATAGATTATTCATCCTGTGCCTTACCTAGAGCTTCAGAGAGTGAAGCCAAAGAAACTTGGAACTTTTCCTCTGAGGTCTCTCTCTCACAGATGATCACTTCCTGCTGGTTGACGGGATGCTGAGGATGTTCACAAGTTGACTTTTTGAATTGTCTCAGCCTCACCACCCTGCAAATGGCCATGGGTTTCTGGGCCTTAACTTTGCTGATAACACTGGACAAGAATACACAGGTATTCCAAAATACTTCAAAATATGTTAATCTCTGGTGTGAGGTGAACATGTTGCTTGTCCTAAGATTTCATTTGCAATGATTTTCACACTTTCCTTTCTGGGAGACACTACTGCAGGAGATGAAAAATACAACAAAATTTTTTGAGAAATAAACACATATGCTTTGAATCATCTGTTTGAATTCTTCTAGATTTAAAATCATGGGACCTGTGCAAGGATATTGGTAGGTCATACATATATTGTTTTAGTTATCAGGAGGGTCAACCACAGTTTAAGTATGAGCCTGGCTGATACTGCTGTTTAAAAGCTATGGGGAAAGCCCTGCATGAACTTCTGATTTGTTTGTCAAACTTGTCTGAGAGTATGTACATCTCTGTCTGCTTTTATGTGAGAGACTACAACACAGCTGGAATTCAGAACACTAAGAAAAGTACTCAGTGAAATTTTGTTGATAGATTTTTTTCTTCTTTGCACTTTGAAATGAACAAAGCCATCACTTTACAGTACTGTCAAGATTTGAAAGTCCACAAAAAGTAAGATAGAGGTGATAGTGGGGGATGCCTGTACACTAAATGAATCATCTATTTAGCAACAACTAATTCATCTGTAGACCACTTTATAGGAAGTACAATAGACCTGGACCTCTTTTGCAAGCTCTCTCTTTTTCTCTCTCTCTCTCTCAGAATCAGGGCATGTCTTCAAAGCAAAAACTTTAAGTCTAAATTCATGGCAAGGTTTCAGGATTATACAAATCTAGGATTCATGAAGTGAATAAAACAAATTAGTCACTCAATAATATAAACAACATGCAGGAGTTTTGCAGTCTATCAATGAAAACTAATTAAGTATACATCAGTGCTCATCTCAGGAGATTAGAGCATTGACAAGCTATAGGGTGTGCAATGGAACTTGTTAAGAGTACTGAAAAACACCCTCTTTACCATTTCCTAATGATTTGTACAATCAAGCCAATGACATATTCTTTAATTGCTTGTTTGCTGGCCTGGAACACTGAATTTCACATTTCATTAGTTTGCACTGTTAGATGTTCCAGTTCCCAGGCATGGTGGTGTCTGGAACAAACAGCTTCAGAAGGGGCAGGTAGATTATGAAACTATGGTTTTCAGAGTGTTTCCTAATTAAATTAGCAAGAATCTATAATATGCCTTGATTTACTTAAACTCTTGTTAATAAAATTTCTAGAGTAACAGGAATATGCTTCACTATACTCTGTGGTAAAGACTTTTGAGCACTGATTCTAACCATATCATTGCCTAACAACAGGAGCCACTTTAATTCCAAAACCCTTATTCAAGAACAGGGTGAAATTAGCAGTCAGTGGTCAATTTCCACTTCATAGGAAGGTTGAATGTGATGACTGTGGGTGCGGTATTTGTCTTACTCCTTTCTCTTGACCACTTCAGCATCTCCTCGGCAAAGGAAGGCAAAACACAGGAATCAGCAAAAATGGAGTGAGAATTGGACAAAACTGAAATAGTTGTGGAAAGAGGACTTAAAACTGTATTATGCATTGACTGTTTACTGACACCATTGTAATTTCGGAAAAGGTTGATAGACTCCATTCAATGTCTTTGTAGTCACAGGGAGTCCCATTTTTAATTCTGTTTCAGTAACAATAGTAACCATAATTTATGTAGTATCTACTATGTGCCAGACACTATGCTAAATGCTTTGTTCACATTATTTTCTCATCTTGAAATCAAACCTTTGAGGTATTTTTTTGGTAATTCTCGGTTTGCTAAGGAGAAAATTGAATCGTTGTTGAATAGTTTGTCCAAGGTCATTGCTAATAAGTGCTAGAGCACTTTAAAACCATGTCAGCCTGACCCCAGAGCCCATGAAATTCCAACTGTCATCTGTTCCACCAACCTTCTCAAGTTGGGAGCTAGTAAAATGAGGTGTGTGCTTTCTGAGCCCATCCTAGTGCATAGAAGTTTGATATTTGTGTGGGTGATTGAAAATGCTTTCCTATTTAAAATTCAAATATTAGTTCTTAGAAATAGATGACTCACTTATATTACTACTTTAAAACAACCAGGGATACAAATGTCAGGACAAGTGGTTTCTGCTTATGGGATTATTCTCAATTTGTACAAGGGTATTTTACTGCATTGATTGAATTTATTTATTTATTTTATTGTTTATATTTTTTAATATCTTTATTGGAGTATAATTACTTTACAATGGTGTGTTAGTTTCTTATTTATAACAAAGTGAATCAGCTTTACATATATATATATATATCTCCCCATACCTCTTCCCTCTTGCATCTCCCTCCCTCCCACCCTCCATATCCCACCCCTCTAGGTGGTTACAGAGCACCGAGCTGAAATCCCTGTGCTATGCAGCTGCTTCCCACTAGCTATCGATTTTACATTTGGTAGTGTATATATGTCCCTGCCACTCTCTCACTTTGTCCCAGCTTATGCTTCCCCCTCGCCGTGTGCTCAAGTCCATGCTCTAGTTGGTCTGCATCTTTACTCCTGTCCCACCACTATGTTCTTCATAAAAATTTTTTTTATATTCCATATATATCTGTTAGCATACGGTATTTGTTTTTCCATTTATAACTTACTTCACTCTGTAGGACAGACTCTATGTCCATCCACCTCACTACATATAACTCAATTTCATTTCTTTTTATGGCTGAGTAATACTCCACTGTATATTTGTGCCACATCTTCTTTATCCATTCATATATTGATGGACACTTAGTTTGCTTCCACGTTCTGGCTATTGTAAATAGAGCTGCAATGAATATTGTGGTACATGACTCTTTTTGAATTATGCTTTTCTCAGGGTATATGCCCAGTAGTGGGATTGCTGGGTCGTATGGTAGTTCTATTTTTAGTTTTTTAAGGGACCTCCACACTGTTCTCCATAGTGGCTGCATCAATTTACATTCCCACCAATAGTGCAAGAGGGTTCCCTTTTCTCCACACCCTCTCCAGCATTTATTGTTTGTAGATTTTTTGATGAATGCTGAATGCTGAATGCTGAATGCTGTGAGGTGATACCTCATTGTAGTTTTGATTTGAATTTCTCTAATGATTAGTGATGTTTAGCATTCTTTCATGTGTTTGTTGGAAATCTGTATATCTTCTTTGGAGAAATGTCTATTGCCCATTTTGTGTCTTCTGCCCATTTTGGGATTGGGTTGTTTGTTTTTTTGATATTGTTTGTAAATTTTGGAGATTAATCCTTTGTCAGTTGCTTCATTTGCAAATATTTTCTGCCATTCTGAGGGTTGTCTTTTCGTCTTGTTTATGGTTTCCTTTGCTGTGCAAAAGCTTTTAAATTTCATTAGGTCCCATTTATTTATGTATTTTTTATTTCCATTTCTCTAGAAGGTGGGTCAAAAAGGATCTTGTTGTGATTTATGTCATAGAGTACTGTACCTATGTTTTCCTCTAAGAGTTTGATAGTTTCTGGCCTTACATTTAGGTCTTTAATCCATTTTGAGCTTATTTTTGCATATGGTGTTAGGGAGTGTTCTAATTTCATTCTTTTACATGTAGCTGTCCAGTTTTTGCAGCACCACCTACTGAAGAGGCTGTCTTTTCTCCATTGTATATTCTTGCCTCCTTTATCAACAATAAGGTTACCATATGTGCATGGGTTTATCTCAGGGCTTTCTATTTTGTTCCATTGACTTATATTTCTGCTTTTGTGCCAGTACCATACTGTCTTGATTACTGTAGCTTTGTAGTATAGTCTGAAGTCAGCGAGCCTGATTCCTCCAGCTCTGTTATTCTTTCTCAACATTGCTTTGGTAGTTTGAAAGGGATTGCATTGAATCTGTAGATTTCTTTGGGTAGTAGAGTCTTTTCACAATGTTGATTCTTCCAATTGAAGAACATGGTATATCTCTCGATCTATTTGTAACATCTTTAATTTCTTTCATTAGTGTCTTATAATTTTCTGCATACAGGTCTCTTGTCTCCTTAGGTAGGTTTATTCCTAGGTATTTTATTCTTTTTGTTGCAGTGGTAAATGGGAGTGTTTCCTTAAATTCTCTTCCAGATTTTTCATCATTAGTGTATAGGAATGCAAGAGATTTCTGTGCATTAATTTTGTATCCTGCTACTTTACCAAATTCACTGATTAGCTCTAGACGTTTTCTGGTAGCATCTTTAGGTTTCTCTATGTATAGTGACATGTCATCTGCAAACAGTGGCAGCTTTACCTCTTTTCCAATTTGGATTCCTTTTATTTCTTTTTCTTCTCTGATTGCTTTGGCTAAAACTTCCAAAATAACGTTGAATAATAGTGGTGAGTGCAGGCAACCTTGTCTTGTCCCTGATATTAGTGGAAATGGTTTCAGTTTTTCACCATTGAGGACAATGTTGCCTGTGGGTTTGTCATATATGGCCTTTATTATGTTGAGAAAAGTTCCCTTTATGCCTACTTTCTGGAGGGCTTTTTTTTTTTAATCAAAAATGGTGTTGAATTCTGTCAAAAGCTTTTTCTGCATCTATTGAGATGATCATATGGTTTTTACTCTTCAATTTGTTAATATGGTGTATCACATTGATTTATTTGCATATGTTGAAGAATCCTTACATGTCTGGGATAAACCCCACTTGATCATGGTCTATGATCCTTTTAATGTGCTGCTGGATTCTGTTTGCTAGTATTTTGTTGAGGATTTTTGTATCTATATTCATCAGTGATACTGGCCTGTAGTTTTCTTTCTTTGTGACATCTTTGTCTGGTTTTGGTATCAGGGTTAAAGTGGCCTTGTAGAATGAGGTTGGGAGTGTCTCTCCCTCTGCTATATTTTGGAGGAGTTTGGGAAGGATAGGTGTTAGCTCTTCTCTAAATGTTTGATACAATTCACCTGTGAAGCCATCTGGTCCTGGACTTTTGTTTGTTGGAAGATTTTTAATCACAGTTTCAATTTCAGTGCTTGTGATTGGTCTGCTTATATTTTCTATTTCTTCCTGGTTCAGTCTCGGAAGGTTGTGCTTTTCTAAGAATTTGTCCATTTCTTCCAGGTTGTCCAGTTTACTGGCATATAGTTGCTTGTAGTAATCTCTCATGATCCTTTGTGTTTTTGCAGTGGCAGTTGTTACTTCTCCTTTTTCATTTCTAATTCTATTGATTTGAGTCTTCTCTCTTTTTTTCTTGATGAGTCTGGCTAATGGTTTATCAATTTTGTTTATCTTCTCAAGGAACCAGATTTAGTTTTATTAATCTTTGCTATTGTTTTCTTCATTTCTTTTTCATTTATTTCTGATCTGACCTTTATGATTTCTTTCCTTCTGCTAACTTTGGGGCCTTTTTGTTCTTCTTTCTCTAATTGGTTTAGGTATAAGGTTAAGTGGTTTATTTGAGGTGTTTCTTGTTTCTTAAGGTAGGGTTGTGTTGCTGTAAACTTCCTTCTTAGAACTGCTTTTGCTGCATCCCATAGGTTTTCAGTCTTGTATTTTCATTGTCATTTGTTTCTAGGTATTTTTTGATTTCATCTTTGATTTCTTCAGTGATCTCTTGGTTATTTAGTAGTGTATTGTTTAGCCTCCATGTGTTTGTATTTTTTATAGATTTTTTTCCTGTAATTGCTATGTAGTCTCATAGCATTGTGGTCAGAAAAGATACTTGATATGACTTCAATTTTCTTAAACTTACCAAGGCTTCATTTGTGACCCAGGATATGATCTATCATGGAGAATGTTCCATGAGCACTTGAGAAGAAAGTGTATTCTGTTGTTTGTGGATGGAATGTCCTATTAATATCAATTAAGTCCATCTTGTTTAATGTATCATTTAAAGCTGTGTTTCCGTAGTCATTTTGATTTTGGACGATCTGTCCATTGGTGAAAGTGGGGTGTTAAAAAGTCCCCTACTATGATTGTGTTACTGTCAATTTCCCCTTTTATGGCTGTTAGTATTTGCCTTATGTATTGATGTACTCCTATGTTGGGTGCATAAATATTTTCAATTGTTATATCTTCTTCTTGGATTGATCCCTTGATCATTATGTAGTGTCCTTCTTTGTCTCTTCTAGTAGTCTTTATTTTAAAGTGTATTTTTTTCTGATAAGAGAATTGCTATTACAGCTTTCTTTTGATTTCCATTTGCATGGAATATCTTTTTCCATCCCCTCACTTTCAGTCTGTATGTGTCCCTAGGTCTGAAGTGGGTCTCTTGTAGACAGCATATGTATGGGTCTTGTTTTTTTACCCATTCAGCTAGTCTATGTGTTTTGGTTGGAGCATTTAATCCATTTACATTTAAGGTAATTATCAATAGGTATGTTCCTATTATCATTTTCTTAATTGTTTTGGGTTTGTTATTGTAGGTCTTTTCCTTCTCTTGTGTTTCCTGCCTAGAGAAGTTCCTTTAGCATTTGTTGTAAAGCTGGTTTGGTGGTGCTGGATTCTCTTAACTTTTGTTTGTCTGTAAAGGTTTAAATTTCTCTGTCAAATCTGAATGAGAATCTTGTTGGGTAGAGTAATCTTGGTTGTAGGTTTTTCCTTTTCATCACTTTAAATATGTCCTGTCTCTCCCTTCTGGCTTGCAAAGTTTCTCCTGAAAGATCAACTATTAACCTTATGGGGTTTCCCTTGTATGTTTTTTGTTGTTTATTCCCTTGCTTCTTTTAATATTTTTTCTTTGTATTTAATTTTTGATAGTTTGATTAATATGTGTCTTGGTGTGTTTCTCCTCGGATTTATCCTGTATGGGACTCTCTGCACTTCCTGTACTTGATTACCTATTTCCTTTCCCATATTAGGGAAGTTTTCAACTATAATCTCTTCGAATATTTTCTCAGTCCCTTTCTTTTTCTCTTCTTCTTCTGGGACCCCTATAATTCGAATGTTGGTGCATTTAATGTTATACGTGAGGTCTCTGAGACTCTCCTCAATATTTTTCTTTCTTTTTTATTTTTTCTGCTCTGTGGTAGTCATTTCCACTATTTTATCTTCTAGGTCACTTATCTGGTCTTCTGCCTCAGTTATTCTGCTATTGATTCCTTCCAGAGAATTTTTAATTTCATTTATTGTGTTGTTCATCATTGTTTGTTTGCTCTTTAGTTTTTCTAGGTCCTTGTTAAACATTTATGGTATTTTCTCCATTCTATTTCCAAGATTTTGGATCATCTTTACTATCATTATTCTGAATTCTTTTTCAGGTAGAATGCTTATTTCCTCTTCATTTGTTTGGTGTGGTGGGTTTTTACCTTGCTCTTTCATCTGCTGTGTGTTTATTTGTCTTCTAATTTTGCTTAACTTACTGTGTTTGGGTCTCCTTTCACAGGCTGCAAGTTTGTAGTTCCCATTGTTTTGGCATCTGCCCCAGCCTTAGCGCCTCATGCCCCAGTGGCTAAGGTTGGTTCAGTGGCTTGTGTAGGCTTCCTGGTGGAGGAGACTGGTGCCTGTATTCTGGTGGGTTGGGATGGATCTTGTCTTTCTGGTGGGTAGGGCCACATCCTGTGGTGTGTTTTAGGGTGTCTTGAACCTTTTATGACTTTCAGCAACCTCTCTGTTAATGGGTGGGTTTGTGTTCCTATCTTGCTAGTTGTTTGGCATGGGGTGTCCATCACTGGAGCTTGCTGGCCATTGGGTGGCGCTGGCTCTTAATGTTGAGATGTAGATCTCTGCGAGAGCTCTTGCTCATTGATATTACATGGAGCTGGGAGGCCTCCTGTGGACCAATGTCCTGAACTTGGCTCTCCCACATCAGAGGCACAGGCCTGACACCCAGCCAGAGCACCAAGGCCCTGTCATCCACATGGCTCAGAATAAAAGGGAGAAAAATAGAATGAAAAAAATGAAATAAAATAGTTATTAAAATAAAAAAAATAATTATTAAAAGTAAAAAAATTAAAAAGTAATTTAAAAAAACAAAGAAAGAAGAGAGCAACCAAATCAAAAACCAAAACCCCAGTGATAAGAAGCAATTAAAAACTATACTACAAAAATAAAAGGACGGCCAGACAGAACCCTAGGACAAATGGTAAAAGCAAAGTTATACAGACAAAATTGCACACAGACACATACACACTCACAAAAAGAGAAAAATGAAAAATATATATACATCGTTGCTCCCAAAGTCTACCACCTCAATTTGGGATGATTTGTTTTCTATTCATGTATTCCACCGATGCAGGGTACATCAAGTTGATTGTGGAGATTTACTCCACTGCTCCTGAGGCTGCGGGGAGAAATTTCCCTTTCTCTTAATTGTTTGCACAGCTCCTGGGGTTCAGCTTTGGATTTGGCCCTGCCTTTGCATATAGGTCGCCTGAGGTCATCTGTTCTTTGCTCGGACAGGACGGAGTTAAAGTAGCAGCTGATTAGGGGGCTCTCATTCAGGCCGGGGAGAGAGGAGTATGGCATTCGGGGTGAGCCTGCGGCCGCAGAGGCCATCATAACATTGCACCAGCGTGAGGCACGCCATGTGTTCTCCCGGGGGAGTTGTTCCTGGATCACGGGACCCTGGCAGCGGCGGGCTGCACAGGCTCCTGGGAGGGGATATGTGGATAGTGACCTGTGCTGCACACAGGCTTCTTGGTGGCTGCAGCAGCAGCCTTAGTGTCTCATGCCCGTCTCTGAGGTCTGCGCTGATAGCCGCGGCTCGTACCCGTCTCTGGAGCTCATTTAGGTGGTACTCTTAATACCCTCTCCTCAGGCACCCAAAAACAAAGAGGGAAGAAAAAGTCTCTTGCCTCTTCGGCAGCTCCAGACTTTTTCCCGGACTCCCTCCTGGCTAGCCGTGGCGCACTAACCCCTTCAGGCTGTGTTCACGCTGCCAACCCCAGGCCTCTCCCTGCAATCCAACTGAAGCACCAGCCTCAGCTCCCAGCCCCGCCTGCCCCGGCGGGTGAGCAGACAAGCCTCTCGGGCTGGTGAGTGCTGGTCAGAACCGATCCTCTGTGCGACAATCTCTCCGCTTTGCCCTCCGTACCCTTGTTCCTGCGCTCTCCTCCGCGGCTCCGAAGCTTCCCCCCCTCCGCCACTCGCAGTCTCCGCCCGCGAAGGGGCTTCTAGTGTGTGGAAACCTTTCCTCCTTCACAGCTCCCTCCCACTGGTGCAGGTCCTGTCCCTATTCTTTTGTCTTTGTTTTTTCTTTTTTCTTTTGCCCTACCCAGGTACGAGGGGAGTTTCTTGCCTTTTGGGAGGTCTGAGGTCTTCTGCCAGCCTTCAGTAGGTGTTCTGTAGGAGTTGTTCCACATGTAGTTGTATTTCTGATGTATTTGTGGAGAGGAAGGTGACCTCCACGTCTTACTCTTCCGCCATCTTGAAGGTCTCCTCCAGAGCTAGCAATTGATTAAATCCTAGAATATAACTTGTCCGAGAAGAAATAACCTTCTAATCTAACTTCCCATTTGATAGCTAAGAAAACAGAGGCTCAGGGGCTGACATGCCTTAACAAAGACCCTACAGCAGGCTCTGATTGAATTTATTGATATCAGAAAAAAATCAAGACTAGATGTGATCAATCTGAAATATGCTAATTATTTATTCTGTGAATATGCATCCACACTATACATAGTAACATTAAAGGAATCTTCACCACACTGTCCATCAATATGTAGCTGTCAATCTGTCAGTTAATTATAATTAATGCAGTTGGCAAGGCAGAGCTACAATGCATATTATCAATAGTTTGCATTCCCCAGCCAGAACATTTGCACCATCACAGAGTGTGTGATGAATATACATTAAAAATTATGAATCCTTTTCAGCTAAATATTAATTTTGACACAATGATGACATTTCTCCCTAGTTTTCTAAAGTTCTTATATCATTTCTCTTCTCCCTCACTACCAAGTAAAGCCAAACAAAAAAGAAACAACTTCCAAAGGGACTAAGAAACTACTGACTTAATTTCTATGTGCTGAATGAAGAGTATTCTCAAAGCAGCCTGGGAAAACATCCTTGCTGTTTTTGCCCTGATAAGATCAGGGCAGGGATTTTATTTTTGTCTATAGTAGGCTGAAGTTCTTATAAAGAAGAGAATTCTGGCAGAATTTTAAGACAAAAATAATTTAAAAACTGTCTTTTGACAAATTTTTGCCTCTATAAGATTTTTTTCCTGTTACTAATTTATTTACCTTAGCATGTGGAGATTTACTGCATAATTATGTGCCATCCTGAAAATATGGCATATCTGCAAACTGATACAGACATAAGCAAATGGGATTGTGAGAACCCATATCTGAGAAGTCCCCAAAACTGCCACAGTTGATCTCAGAACTCTCCTTTTCTTCACTGATGTAAAAACCCTCCACAAGATTCTTTTGGTCCTTTTTAAATGGACTGAGCCAAGTTCTGTAGCATCTCATGTGTCTCAGTGCCTCAGAACTGAGTAGCTGCTCCATCCTCAAGAAACCTTTTCTGTTACTTCCCAACATCTCAGCTGCACGAGTGACCTGGAGACCATGGCAGATGCTGTTCAAGCCGCACAGACTTTCTACCTTCTTCTCCACTTAAAAAGAAAATGTTTTTCTAATTTGGATTTCCAAAGGGTTGTTTCTCAGAAGGAAGTAAGAAGAGGATGATTTTCTCTAATTCGCTTACGCTCTGAGAACTACTTATTCCCTGGGTACCTAAAATCCTCCTCTAGGTTTGCATGCTTTCCGGCTTATGCTCAGGGCAATCAGCAGCTGATTGTCGTAAGCGGAAGGTCATTACATAGAAACGCCGGAGCGTATAATTGCGAGTTCAAGGTTCCTGGCAGCTGGCACCCACTGCATCTTGCACCACCAGAAGCCATTGTTAGGAGGTGTACCCCGTGCCATTGAGCTGTCACTATACTAGTCACCTCCTAAGGAGCATGGCAGGGCTCCTCTAAGTATGTTCCAATTCTTTCCTCGCATACAGGGCAGAACAGAGCCTGACAGTAATGTTCTTTCTAGAACAGACTCCTCTTGCCAAAGCACTCGGCTCCTATCTTCATGCTCTTTTCCTTCTCTCATCCTCTTTTTCCCTTCTCTCTTCCTTCAGTATTACATTTTCAGCAAAAGGCTGAGCATGGATAAAAAATAGTATAAATGTAGGGCTAATAGTTAAAGCACTTTAAAACCTCCACTCCTGAAAAAAAAAATTGCATGTTTGACCTGATTAAATCTTTTTGAATTATTATAACAATGTACTCATAAGAATTATTCTATTTTTTCCTAGTTAAGAACACTTTACAGTTAAACCCGTTGCATTCTACCAAGATTTCCTGTTAAGGGATATAACTTATTCTTCAGTCCTAGTCACAGTATGTTTCAATATACTTCCTGAGAATAAATTAATTTTGCCTCCATGTCATCAAATGTTTTTGAAAAGACACATATATGACAAAGTAGATTATTATTATTCCTATTGAGTGAAAATATAAGAAAATATCTTTTTGTATAGTGACTAAGTTTATGGGAAAAGCTTAAAATACTATTAATATCATGTATCTATCTAAAAATGATATTGAGACTCTACTAAAACATCCTTCTGGGATATTTTTATTTATACCACTTTAAACCATGATCCATGGAAAAAATAGTTCTTTTCATTAATGATAATTTGTTATTTGTCTGAATGTAAAGAACAGTATTATGGGATATAGATCCTAAGGAGTGACCTATGTATATAATTCAAAGCATGTCAGATTTTCTTCACTTGTGGTTTATCTATGCCTTGCAATAGAAGGATTCATGTTGCATTGCATAGCATGAATTATAGTGATCCTGTGGGCCAGAAGAGCATAATTACTCAGCATACAGGGCACCTACTTACTTAATTTCTGCCTTAATCATCTATTTTCACTACTGTCTTTTCTTAAGAATAAAATAAAAACTTGCAGCTTCTTTTAAATAGATTTAAAACTATTTACAAATCTTCAAACTGTTAGATCTCTATCCTCAAAGACCTCATGACTTTCCTCCTTTTCAGTAGGAGTGGGAGTGAGGAAACCAGTTAAGTCATGACTAATTTGCCATTTTTCAACCAGGTAATAAGAGGAAAACTAGCTGCTTTGAGGCCGAGATCTATGTCAAGTCTGTATTTTTTCCCCACCTACTTTCTCTATAATGTACATTTTGAATAAAAAAATTATCTTGTAGTTCAGGAAATGCTTTAAAAAAAACCCTGATTTGCATAAAAACAGGCACTATAGCATAAGGCTAGGGCACCCTGATGCCATCATACTTCCAGTGCCTTTGAGAATTTGGAGAGAGCTCAGATCCATTGTGCCTTGAAACAAATCATTTCTCTTCAAGGCATTTATAGGAAATGGTTCTTTGTTCATTTCAATAGTGTTTTTCAAATCCTAAGTCTGACAGGGAGGTGAAGGAGGCAGGTATGTGTGTGTGTGGGGGGGTGGTCCATAGTCATCTTTTTAAAATCCTTTAAGAAGATTTCATCCTTTTGGAAAATGAATTTTGTGGTGGTATTTTTCCTTTCATTTGAGTGAAATGCTCTGGAAAGAAGGAAAGGAAAGGAAAGGAAAGGAAAGAAAGAAAGAAAGAAAGCACGAAAAGAGAAGCAAGCCAGTTTCTATAGAAGTTTATCTACATAGACTAGGAAGATAAAATAAAAGAATGGCCAATTTATTAACTTTGGGCACTTATGATTGATAATGATCATCACTGATGAATCCATTGAATAGCACAGGCTGATAAACCATTTATTCTATTGAAATGAGCAGATGGATTATACTAAACGTTCATTTTGTACAGGTAGATATGACCAAAGTCCGTTGGCTTTCTTGGAATAATGTAAATAATAATTGGGACTAGCATGAAAATCTGCATATATGAAGTCATTTTACCTTTGAGCTTTAACTGACATCACTATCTGTAAGGTGTTACTTTCTCTTCAATAACAATTATTAACTTTTTGTTCATCTTTTTCTTTGTTAATTGCTTACTATGGGAGTCTGGTGACATTGCATTAAATTTCAATTTTTGTTTAGAGCACATCTGTTCCCTCTTCCCTCCTGCAGCTTACTCCTAAGAAACCTACCATCATCTTCATCATCATAGTCCACCAGAGGAGAATTAAACATGACTTTGGCTTTCAGAAAAGTGACTATAACTATAATTTTGTGCTATGACATTTGTGCTATGACAAAAAGCCACAGAAAGAAAGTCAGTGCAATTACCTTGAGGGCATACGTGTGTGTAATGTCTGATAGAACTATAAATCAGCAATGCATGACAGGCCAATTCCCATTATCAAGAACTTCATGGGGCATCACAGTTTTACTGTAATGGAATTTTGTTATTTTCAGAACCTTGCTCAAATTACCCAGTTTTCAGGACTAAAATGTGGCACTCAGTTTCTCTGGAGGTAATAAGACAGTAGAAAAGCCCTGCCTTCTTAGAAGTAATAAGAGTATAGCAAGGTTGTTGGATACAAGATCAGCATATCAAAATCAATTGCCTCTCTGTATCCTGGCAATAGCCCATTGGAGAATGGAATAAGAAAAGGATTCCATTCAAAACTGCAACAAACAGGATACAAAATTAATACACAGAAATCTCTTGCATTCCTATATACTAAAAATGAAAGATCAGAAAGAGAAATTAAGGAAAAAATCCCATTTACCACTGCAACAGAAATAATAAAATACCTAGGAATAAACCTACCTATGGTGACAAAAGACCTGTACTCAGAAAACTATAGGATACTGATGTAAGAAATCAAAGACGACACAAGCAGATGGAGAGATATACCATGTTCTTGGATTGGAAGAATCAGTATTGTGAAAATAACTATACTACTCAAAGCAATCTCCAGATTCAATGCAATCCCTATCAAATTATCAATGGCATTTTTCATTGGATTAGAACAAAAAAAATTATAATTTCTATGGAAACACAAAAGACCCTGAATAATGAAAGCAATCTTGAGAAAGAAAAAAGGACCTGGAGGAATCAGGCTGCCTGACTTCAAACTATAATACAAAGCTACAGTATTCAAGACAGTATGGTACTGGCACAAAACAGAAATATAGATCAAAGAAACAGGATAGAAAGCCCAGAGATAAACCCATGCACCTATGGTTACCTACTTTATGACAAAGGAGACAGAATATACAATGAAGAAAAGACAGTCTCTTCAATAAGTGGTGCTGGGAAAACTGAACAGCTACATGTAAAAGAATGAAATTAGAACACTCCCTAACACCATACACAAAAATAAACTCAAAATGGATTAAAGATCTAAATGTAAGGCCAGACACTATAAAACTCTTAGAGGAAAACATAGGCAGAATGCTCTCTGATATAAATCACAACAAGATCTTTTTTGATTCACCTCCTAGAGTAATGAAAATAAAAACAAAAATAAACAAATGGGACCTAAGGAAACTTAAAAGCTTTTGCAAAGCAAAGGAAACCATGAACAAGATGATAAGACAACCCTCAGAATGGGAGAAAATATTTGCAAACGAAGCAACCAAGGGATTAATCTCCAAAATATACAAACAGCTCATGCAGCTCGATATCAAAAAAACAAACAACCCAATCAGAAGATGGGTGGAAGATCTAAATAAACACTTCTCCAAAGAAGACATACAGATGGCCAACAAACATATGAAAAGATGCTCAACATCACTAATTATTAGAGAACTGAAAATCAAAACCACAAAGAGGTATCACCTCACCAGTCAGAATGGCCATCATCAAAAAATCTGCAAACAGTAAATGCTAGAGAAGGTGTGGAGAAAAGGGAACCCTCTTACACTGTTGATGGGAATGTAAATTGATACAATCACCATGGAGAACAGCATGGAGGTTCCTTAAAAAACTACAAATAGAACTACAATATGACCCAGCAATCCCACTCCTGAACATATATCCAGAGAAAACCAAAATTCAAAAAGACACATGCACCCCAGTGTTCACTGCAGCACTATTTACAATAGGCAGGACATGGAAACCTAAATGTCCATCAACAGAAGAATGGATAAAGAAAATGTGGTACATATATACAGTGGAATATTACTCAGCCATAAACAGGAATGAAACTGTTCAATCTGCAGAGATGTGGATAGACCTAGAGACTGTCATACAGAGTGAAGTGAGTGAGAAAGAGAAAAACAAATGTATAACATCACCTATATGTGGAATCTAGAAAAATGATATAGATGAACTTATATGCAAAGCAGAAATAGAGACAGAGACATAGACAATGGACGTATGGCTACTGGTGGGGAAGAGGGGGGTGGGATGAAATGGGAGAATGGGATTGACATATATACACTACTATGTATAAAATAGATAACTAATGAGAACGTACTGTATAGCACAGGGAACTCTACTCAATGCTCTGTGGTAACCTAAATGGTAAGGAAATCCAAAAAAGAGGAGATATATGTATACATATAGCTGATTCATTTTACTGCACAACAGAAATGAACACAACCTTGTAAAGTAATTATACTCCAATAAAAATGAATAAAAAATGACTTTCAGTAATTAACTCTGATTCCAGTCAACCTTGCCATGAGTGATTTCTGTGGCAGTGTGCTAAAGTTTGCTGGAACCTAAAAACAAGAAAAATAAAATTAAAAAAACCCACCAAAAACAACAAAATTGCAACAGTATCTATGTAGTATCTGGGAATAAACCTAACAAAGGGTACAAGAACTTTAAGGAGAATTGTTCAATGAAGAAGCAAGCTGTAAATTAATATATTCATTATGATATATTTATATTCAAAATCATCCACAAAATATGCTATTACATTTCAATATATTTATGTAAAAGTATAAAAATGGACTGGAAGGATATACACCAAACTCACAGTGTCTTGGAAATTGGGGTTGAGTATTGGAGTGATAATCAAAGGAAATTTTAATTTTATTATTGGGCTAAAAATAAGATTTTTGGTTTTAGTTGTGATCTTCAAATTTTTTACAGAGAATTTCTTCATATATTGTGCATTAAAAAAAGTTTGTACATGGAGACAGTATTAGAATACTAGAAGCAAGTAAATCTAAACACCAATTTTGTATCCTGAGAATATAGGTGATTCTTATTTTCTTTTCACTTAAAATTTTTTTTTCCAAATCTATTTCCCATTGTCTCAGGGAAAAAAAAGTTGACTTGCTATAAACTTAGAGAATATTGGGCTAAAAGCAAAATGCCAAGCAGAGGAGAAAAGAGCCAGGTTCACCATGAAGTGATAGAAAAAAACAAAGCAAAAGCAAAACAGAATCTGGACATATTAAGGTTCAAATTCAGTGTCATTACTCTGGAAATTCAGGCAGAATTTGGTTAGGTTTCCTTAGCTGTCAACTGGAGATGATAATACCTAATATGCAGGGTTTTGAAAGGAGTAGGGGTAATGAATTTAAAGATGCTTGTATCCCAGAGCCACCCTATCCTGTCCCTTCATGGTCCCATCATTCGTTTCCTTCCCCTCCTGAAAGCAAAGTAGCTGAATCTCACAGCTGAGACCAGAGAGTGGACCCAGTGCTTCTGTCTCACCCATGACTGTGGCTCCTGTGTTTTAGAGAGGCAGGCAACTTGACAGAAGCCAAGTTGACCTAGTCTGGACGCAGGCTGATGAGACTCAGGCAATCAGCCCCGTGTGAGTCCTCACCAGAGAGTCCCACATCTCCCACAGTGGGGCAGATGTCGCCATTGTAGTTTTGACTGCCGCCCAAGGAAGTGGATTTGGATGAAGGGACCTCACACCTCATGGGAAAACACTGGGACCTTGGCTGCCTCTGCCTCTTGCCTCAGGCTTTGGGTCCGAATCCTCGCAACTCCTTACAGCACTTTACAGTTTACAAGGCACGAATGACTCTTGCTCTCTTGCAGACTGTAAAGTCGGGGGCTTTGAGAGGCTGAAATGAACTGGCAATGGTGGACAGATCACAAAGCAGGTAGGCAGCAATCTGGCCTGGAATCCAGCTCTTACTTTAGTCCACATGGAATGCACAACTGTCAGCAGAGTTAGAGGGTGCTGCTTTATTGATCCATTTTAAAAGAAGAAAGTTTAGAAGGCTGTGTTTTCTAAAACAAAAGATGCATGTTATGTACACACATATTCAATTATGAGAGTAATTCTATTTTTTTCAAATCCTTAGGAGTTTGGTGGATAGCGGTATAGAAAATAGTAGGGAATGGTAAAGAAAGAGAAAATTTAACATTTGTTTGATCATCAGTGAGAGCTGTACCCCTCATGCTTGACACATCATTGACACTCAATAAATATTTGTTGAATGAATAAATCCATTAAACATATGCCACAAACAAACAAACAAAAAATAAAGAGGCTTATATAGGACCTGTTACATATGAGATTTTCAAAAAATAAAAATCTGAAGATTAGAATACGAAAAGGGATGTGAAAAATTCAACAATCTTAATTTAGTTATGAGTCTGGGGGAAGCTGAATATCTATGACAAATATATCCTATAATAAGATTCAGGACCATCCAGACAGGAATTAACCAAAAATGAGTTATATCAACATACACAAAGGGCATTAGGGTTACAACAGGAGGAGAAGCAGGGCAAGTTGGAATTCCAACCAGAGGCTCCTGGCCAATAATGCATATAGGCCCTCAGACTCTCTGCCTCTGTCCTTTGGGGAAAGCCTATTATTTGGTTTTGGAAGGTGAATAAAAACAGTCTAGTGATGGCAGTGGTGGCATTTTGTATGTATATGTATGGGTCACACTTATTGAACACCTACTGTGTGTCAGGAACCGCTTTAAGATTTTTGTGTTCTTAGAGCATTACATTTATTTCTCACAGTAATCTTTTAAGATATTTACAGATTAGAAAACAATCCCAGAGAGGTATAGTAACCTGTCCAAGGTCACAGAAATAGTGAATGCCATCTGCCTTGTTACTGAGGTGATTCTGGGCAGTTTACTCTGCCCTCATCGAAACAGCCCTCTCTGGCTCACCCCTAGAGATTATATCTGCTCTGTTTTGTTTTCCTCATGTGATTAGCGATCATTAGGATCCCTCCTTTTTCTTTTATTGTAATTTTTCTGGTATTACAGTTTTCTGGAAAAACTGTCCCCTCTAAAAGTCTTAAAAGTCTTCTTTCCAACCACTTACCTGTTGTCAAGTTTGTACATTTGTGGTTCCTTTTCTAGGTTCAATAATCATGGATAAAAATCCTCAGCTCCATTGATTCATGAATACCTAACACCTTTTTCAAGTGGAGTTCCATTTCTTTGTACCTGATGGAAAGTAGCCTTATTATCCAGAGAATATTGAGACCATGAAGGACCCTGCATGGGAGAGGCAAAAACAGAGGGAGGGAGAGGGAAAATAAAGACTGTAATTCACTTGAGAAATGGCAGCAGGAGAGCATAACTGTGGCTGGGCAAACTTGAAAAGTACAATATGTTAAAATTAGCAGTAATACTTTTTTTATTAGATAGCTTTATATAGGCACTGAAGTGATTGCAATCTTCAATCTGGGAAAGGCAGAGATGAAGCTGAAATGCCCAGGGTTCCAAGGCCTTTTTTTTATCGGGTTAGTCAAAATATTAATGGACTCTTTATGGCTGTGAAGAAAAAGTAGGTGTCATTTTCCTGACACAGTGTGTCTCTTGGGTTTGTCTCATCACCTTCATTCTCTTCTGCTCAGCATCACTCTCTTGGATGGTCACCGTGGCCTGAGTCTTCAGTTTTTCCTGTTTTGTCTCCCATACTTTGTGCCCAGAGTCCTAGAAACTCATTTTGAATGTTCTACAAGTTGCAGTTCTCAGCTAGTTTTAACTGTTCAACCTAGAGTGTAGACTGAAAGTATTTAAAGAGGGATATCAGGGTGTTCAGCCATTTCACAATCAATCAAAAGCTATCGCTATTACACTGTAAATTATGTCAGTTAGAAAAAAACTATGGCTATGACAAGTAAGGGTCATAGGGATTCCTGCACATTTTGTCTTCTCCTGTGTGGGTGAATCTTAACTATGAGATAGATAAATCCTTTCTATAAAGCACAGACATAAAAAATCATTAATCAATTTATTGATACCTTTACCTATGTTGCACAAATAATAAAACAGAATTTGTTTTCTCCATAAGAGTTTTTCTTTTCCCCAAATACAGAGTTTCTCTCCAAATCTTTTCTTTCAGGGCAATAGCAAGAAGTAAGCTTCCAATAGATGCTAATATATTGTTCATTCTCACTGCTGCTAATTCTTATTTTAACAAGTGGGACTGGTTTGAGGAACATCATTATAGCAGCTTGCCTGGACCTTGGGGCTGGGTCAAGAGGGGCCTCAATGAATGGAAATATATTGTCAGTATTGAGGGTGAACATTCAGAACTGTGAATACAGAGGGCTCCCACCTATCAGTATTTATGAATCTCACATTTATGGATTTGGTCTTATAGTTCAGAGAAAATAAAAGAACATAGAAGAACACTGTTCTATGAAGAACATTGTTCTAAACATTCCATATAGGATATACTTTATGTAACAGCAATGAGAAGCAGAAGTTTTCTGCAAGATAAAATCAGCACATAAAAAAAAAGTTAAACTGAAAATCCATCAGTGAATCAAATGATAAGCAGAGAGTATTTTATGAGTTTTTTCCAAATTATCCAGTGCTGATTTGGTCTTAGTCTCTCTGAGTTTGGTAACTGGTTACCATTCCTATTCTATGTTGAGTAAAATCTCATTTGCTAAGCATCATTGGGTAATAACATGTTTTGTATGTACATGTTCCTAGGTAATTGAAAACTACCCTTTTAAGGATTGAAATTTCCAAAAAAAAATTTAGGTAAAACTCTTTTCACTTTATATTCTTTTAAGATCGAGTCCATTGAACACCATTTAGCATTTTCTTGACAACGATCTTGAGAATATTATTTATTGTATTATGCTGAAATGCAATGATTTTTTTCTCAGGCTGTATTGTTTAGAGTGGTTTATGTTTGTACTAAATGATGCTGGATTGTTCTGTTTGAGGACTGCTGTTCTTTTTTTCCCCCTAGTTCTTCTCTTTTATCAAATTGTAATGTTTTACTTACTATTCTTAGTGCATTCTCCCTCTTGATTTGTTCATTATAATTTTGTATGGTATGAGAAACCAGATAACCAAGCATATTAGAAGCAGAAATAGCAGTAAAGATAAATGGGTTCCCAGGAACTCTCTAATGAGTAAAGTTCAAGAACTTGCACAGTATATGTGTTGTGCAATTTGTCTTACATCTTTTAGGACTAACAATCATGCTTCTAGAGAAATTGACCTATATTTTCTACCTCTTAGCCAGTTCCTCATATTCCTCAATCCACTGATTTTTCTTCTTTTCAGACATAAGACTACTCTTGCTTTGATTATCAATAACATTTTCTCTTCTGGTTGTCCATTTTCAGTTCCCCTTCAGTACCTCTTCTCTGCCCTCTTATATAACATCACTCTCAGTCCTCATCTCTCTACAGTGTCTTGGTGAGCCATCAGAGGGTGACTGCTCAAGGTCCTTTGGGTATAATGTGGGAAAAGAGGATGACCAAGGGGATTGTTAATAGACATAAGAAGGAGCCAGAGCTCAAATGTCCCAGCAAAGGAGTGAGCTGTGCCCTTGGGGGAGGGAGTGGGCCCCATGGTCTCATATATAACAGAGTGGTAGAGGAGGGCTAATCTGAGCATATGTGGAAGCTAGAGCTGGACTCAGTTCCCAGATTTAGGCACTGGATATAGTGGAACAGGGAGAGGGTGCTCAACAGCTGACACAGAGGGGATCCTGGGCACATGCTCACTTCCTCTGCATGGATCTTCGGGAGCTGCTTATGATCTGAAGGTGGAGAGAATGCAACTAATCTATCCATGTTTAAACCCAGAGCAGTAGCTAGTCCACAACTCTGCTAGCCTTCTGGGGCTACCCTGTTTCACTCTCATTACTTTTTGAGACAGGATCAGTGCAGCTGGTGTGTCTATATAGATAACAGATTGAGTAAGGAAAGAGCAAGTAGTATATATTTTATTTATGGGAGAAGTGTTATAAAATGCATGATATTAACTGCTACCGAGACACCGATGACTCTCAAATCAATTCCAGTCCAGAGAACTCTGTATAATACAACCAAGTGTCTTGATGCCTAAAGCACAGTGTTCCAAAACTGACCTCCTTCTCCTTCCAGGCTCATTTGGTGGCACCATGATCCACATAGTTGCATAACCAACAAGCTGGGAGTCATTCTAGTCTTCTCCTTTTCTTTCTTACCCCACATCAAATGGTCACTCAGCTCAGCAGCTCTGACTCATAAATACTTTTAATTGCCTTTCTCATTATCCAAATGCCACTACTCTGTACAGATTTACATAATTTCTCATCTGTACTATTATTTTAACTTTAAAAAAATATTTATTTATTTTATATATTTATTTTCCTTATTTTTTTGGCTGTGTCGTGTCTTAGTTGCTGGCACACGGGATCTTTGTTAAGGTGTGTGGGATCTTTTGTTAGTGCGCGTGGCCGCTTCGTTGTAGTGCTCTGACTTCTCTTTAGTTGTGGCATGAGGGTTTTCTTTCTCTAGTTGTGGCACGCAGGCTCCAGTGTGTAGGCTCTGTAGTTTGTGGCACACAGGCTCTCTCGTTGAGGCATGTGAGCTCAATAGTTGTGGCGTGCGGGCTTAGTTGCCCCGAGGTGTGTGGGAGCTTAGTTCCACGACCAGGGATCAAACCCATGTTCCCTGCATTGGAAGGTGGATTCTTTACCAGGGAAGTTCCTATTATCTTAACTTTTAAACTCATTTCTCTTTCTTTTATGTTGACCTTAAAATGTACCTTCTCTCACAGTATCTGATCATGCTAATACGTTGTTAAAATATTTGTTAACAAGCCTAAAATCAATGAAGTTGTTAAATTAAATGAAAACATATAATTAATCCTGACGTTATTAAAAGAGTGGATAATTCTGTTAGTGGCCAAGGGTTAAGATTTACTGTGTGATAGATACGTGTTTGGTGGGTCAGTAAATGTTATCATATAAATAAAGTATAGCTAGTAGTGTAAATACATAAGCTTGAATGAAGGCTACTGCAAATTCTAGAATTATGAGTCCTAAAATAATAAATGTAATCGAAAGACTAATCAATATTAGGACATAGTTTCTCTAATCAAGTGAATTAATGGATGACTTGCTGTAATGTTTGTTGAATATTACAAATATCAGTCAGTCAGTCAGTCAGTTGTAGAGCAAAAGCTATGGGTTAAATAAAAGCCTGATAGTTTTGATAATTATTTGTATAGAGATAAGTGGAATTGGTGGTAAAAAGCATGCCAGTGAGACTCCAGTTTTGTGGCAGAGGCCAGTAGTTACTGTTCTTGCTTACAATGGAAATGTTAATTCCCTAATTTCGTTGAAAGTTCTTTTGCCTCAACCCATGATCTAGGTTCCATATTTATGATCTTCAGTAATTATTGGTGCTTGCTACGTATGGGCTAGGCACTAGGCTGGCATACTGTGGGTATAATGATGGGTTAGCTGGTAAGGTCTTTCTCCTCAAGCTTAAAATTTATTATTATTATTTTTTAAATTATTTTTTAAATTATTTTTTTAAATTTATTTTTTATTTATTTATTTTTTTCATTTTAACATCTTTATTGGAGTATAACGGCTTTACAATGGTATGTTAGTTTCAGCTTCACAACAAAATGAATCAGTTATATATATATACATATGTTCCCATATCTCTTCCCGCTTGCATCTCCCTCCCTCCCACCCTCCCTATCCCACCCCTCCAGGTGGTCACAAAGCACCGAGCTGATCTCCCCGTGCTATGCGGTTACTTCCCACTAGCTATCTACCTTACGTTTGGTAGTGTATATATGTCCATGCCTCTCTCTCGCTTTGTCACAGTTTACCCTTCCCCCTCCCCATAGCCTCAAGTCCATTCTCTAGTAAGTCTGTGTCTTTATTCCTGTTTCACCCCTAGGTTTTCATGACATTTTGTTTTCTTAAATTCCATATACATGTGTTAGCATATGGTATTTGTCTCTCTCTTTCTGACTTACTTCACTCTGTATGACAGACCCTAGGTCTATCCACCTCATTACAAATGGCTCAATTTCGTTTCTTTTTATGGCTGAGTAATATTCCATTGTATATATGTGCCACATCTTCTTTATCCATTCATCCAATGATGGACACTTAGGTTGTTTCCATCTCTGGGCTACTGTAAATAGAGCTGCAATGAACATTTTGGTACATGACTCTTTTTGAATTATGGTTTTCTCAGGGTATATGCCCAGTAGTGGGATTGCTGGGTCATATGGTAGTTCTATTTGTAGTTTTTTAAAAAACCTCCATACTGTTCTCCACAGTGGCTGTATCAATTTACATTCCCACCAACAGTGCAAGAGGGTTCCCTTTTCTCCACACCCTCTCCAGCATTTATTGTTTCTAGATTTTTTGATGATGGCCATTCTGACTGGTGTGAGATGATATCTCATTGTAGTTTTGATTTGCCTTTCTCTAATGATTAGTGATGTTGAGCATTCTTTCATGTGTTTGTTGGCACTCTGTATATCTTCTTTGGAGAAATGTCTATTTAGGTCTTCTGCCAATTTTTGGATTGGGTTGTTTGTTTTTTTGTTATTAAGCTGCATGAGCTGCTTATAAATTTTGGAGATTAATCCTTTGTCAGTTGCTTCACTTGCAAATATTTTCTCCCATTCTGAGGGTTGTCTTTTGGTCTTGTTTATGGTATCCTTTGCTGCACAAAAGCCTTTAAGTTTCATTAGGTCCCATTTGTTTATTTTTGTTTTTATTTCCATTTCTCTAGGAGGTGGGTCAAAAAGGACCTTGCTATGATTTATGTCATAGAGTGTCCTGCCTATGTTTTCCTCTAAGAGTTTGATAGTTTCTGGCCTTACATTTAGGTCTTTAATCCATTTTGAGCTTATTTTTGTGTATGGTGTTAGGGAGTGATCTAATCTCATACTTTTACATGTAGCTGTCCAGTTTTCCCAGCACCACTTATTGAAGAGGCTCTCCTTTCTCCACTGTACATTCCTGCCTCCTTTATCAAAGATAAGGTGACAATATGTGCGTGGGTTTATCTCTGGGCTTTCTATCCTGTTCCATTGATCCATATTTCTGTTTTTGTGCCAGTACCATACTGTCTTGATTACTGTAGCTTTGTAGTATAGTCTGAAGTCAGGGAGCCTGATTCCTCCAGCTCCGTTTTTCGTTCTCAAGATTGCTTTGGCTATTCGGGGTCTTTTGTGTTTCCATACAAATTGTGAAATTTTTTGTTCTAGTTCTGTAAAAAATGCCAGTGGTAGTTTGACAAGGATTGAATTGAATCTGTAGATTGCTTTGGGTACTAGACTCATTTTCACAATGTTGATTCTTCCAATCCAAGAACATGGTATATCTCTCCATCTATTTGTATCATCTTTAATTTCTTTCATCAGTGTCTTATAATTTTCTGCATACAGGTCTTTTGTCTCCTTAGGTAGGTTTATTCCTAGATATTTTATTCTTTTTGTTGCAATGGTAAATGGGAGTGTTTTCTTGATTTCACTTTCAGATTTTTCATCTATAGTGTATAGGAATGCCAGAGATTTCTGTGCATTAATTTTGTATGCTGCTACTTTACCAAATTCATTGATTAGATCTAGTAGTTTTCTGGTAGCATCTTTAGGATTCTCTATGTATAGGATCATGTCATCTGCAAACAGTGACAGCTTTACTTCTTCTTTTCCGATTTGGATTCCTTTTATTTCTTTTTCTTCTCTGATTGCTGTGGCTAAAACTTCCAAAACTATGTTGAATAAGAGTGGTGAGAGTGGGCAACCTTGTCTTGTTCCTGATCTTAGTGGAAATGCTTTCAGTTTTTCACCATTGAGGACGGTGTTGGCGGTGGGTTTGTCATATATGGCCTTTATTATGTTGAGGACAGTTCCCTCTATGCCTACTTTCTGCAGGGTTTTTATCATAAATCGGTGTTGAATTTTGTCAGAAGCTTTCTCTGCATCTATTGAGATGATCATATGGTTTTTCTCCTTCAATTTGTTAATATGGTATATCACGTTGATTGATTTGCGTATATTGAAGAATCCTTGCATTCCTGGAATAAACTCCACTTGATCATGGAGTATTATCTGTTTAATGTGTTGTTGGATTCTGTTTGCTAGTATTTTGTTGTGGATTTTTGCATCTATGTTCATCAGTGATATTGGCCTGTAGTTTTCTTTCTTTGTGACATCCTTGTCTGGTTTTGGTATCAGGGTGATGGTGGCCTCATAGAATGAGTTGGGGAGTGTTCCTCCCTCTGCTACATTTTGGAAGAGTTTGAGAAGGATAGGTGATAGCTCTTCTCTAAATGTTTGATAGAATTCGCCTGTGAAGCCATCTGGTCCTGGGCTTTTGCTTGTTGGAAGATTTTTAATCACAGTTTCAATTTCAGTGCTTGTGATTTGCCTGTTCATATTTTCTATTTCTTCCTGATTCAGTCTTGGCAGGTTGTGCCTTTCTAAGAATTTGTCTGTTTCTTCCAGGTTGTCCATTTTATTGGCATAGAGTTGCTTGTAGTAATCTCTCATGATCTTTTGTATTTCTGCAGTGTCAGTTGTTACTTCTCCTTTTTCATTTCTAATTCTATTGATTTCAGTCTTCTCCCTTTTTTTCTTGATGAGTCTGGCTAATGGTTTATCAATTTTGTTTATCGTTTCAAAGAACCAGCTTTTAGTTTTATTGATCTTTGCTATTGTTTCCTTCATTTCTTTTTCATTTATTTCTGATCTGATTTTTATGATTTCTTTCCTTCTGCTAACTTTGGGGCTTTTTTGTTCTTCTTTCTCTAATTGATTGAGGTGCAAGGTTAGGTTGTTTATTCGAGATGTTTCCTGTTTCTTAAGGTAGGATTGTATTGCTATAAACTTCCCTCTTAGAACTGCTTTTGCTGCATCCCATAGATTTTGAGTCGTTGTGTCTCCATTGTCATTTGTTTCTAGGTATTTTTTTATTTCCTCTTTGATTTCTTCAGTGATCACTTCGTTATTAAGTAGTGTATTGTTTAGCCTCCATGTGTTTGTTTTTTTTTACAGATTTTTTCCGGTAATTGATATCTGGTCACATAGCATTGTGGTCAGAAAAGATACTTGATACAATTTCAATTTTCTTAAATTTACTAAGGCTTGATTTGTGACCCAAGATATGATCTATCCTGGAGAATGTTCCATGAGCACTTGAGAAAAATGTCTATTCTGTTGTTTTTGGATGGAATGTCCTATAAATATCAATTAGGTCCATCTCGTTTAATGTATCATTTAAAGCTTGTGTTTCCTTATTTATTTTCATTTTGGATGATCTGTCCACTGGTGAAAGTGGGGTGTTAAAGTCCCCTACTATGAATGTGTTACTCTCAATTTCTCCTTTTATGGCTGTTAGTATTTGCCTTATGTATTGAGGTGCTCCTATGTTGGGTGCATAAATATTTACAATTGTTATATCTTCTTCTTGGATTGATCCCTTGATCATTATGTAGTGTTCTTCTTTGTCTCTTCTAATAGTCTTTATTTTAAAGTCTATTTTGTCTGTTATGAGAATTGCTACTCCAGCTTTCTTTTGATTTCCATTTTCATGAAATACCTTTTTCCATCCCCTTACTTTCAGTCTGTATGTGTCTCTAGGTCTGAAGTGGGTCTCTTGTAGATAGCAAATATATGCGTCTTGTTTTTGTATCCATTCAGCCAATCTGTGTCTTTTGGTGGGAGCATTTAGTCCATTTACATTTAAGGTAATTATCGATATGTATGTTCCCATTCTCATTGTCTTAATTGTTTTGGGTTCGTTATTGTAGGTCTTTTCCTTCTCTTGTGTTTCTTGCCTAGAGAAGTTCCTTTAGCAGTTGTTGTAGAGCTGGTTTGGTGGTGCTGAACTCCCTCAGCTTCTGTTTGTCTGTAAAGGTTTTAATTTCTCCATCAAATCTGAATGAGATCCTTGCTGGGTAGAGTAGTCTTGGTTGCAGGTTTTTCTCCTTCATCACTTTCAATATGTCCTGTCACTCCCTTCTGGCTTGCAGAGTTTCTGCTGAGAGATCAGCTGTTAACCTTATGGGGATTCCCTTGTGTGTTATTTGTTGTTTTTCCCTTGCTGCTTTTAATATGCTTTGTTTGTATTTAATTTTTGACAGTTTTATTAATATGTGTCTTGGCATATTTCTCCTTGGATTTATCTTGTATGGGACTCTCTGTGCTTCCTGGACTTGATTAAATATTTCCTTTCCCATATTAGGGAAGTTTTCAACTATAATCTCTTCAAATATTTTCTCAGTCCCTTTCTTTTTCTCTTCTTCTTCTGGAACCCCTATAATTCGAATGTTGGTGCGGTTAATGTTGTCCCAGAGGTCTCTGAGACTGTCCTCAGTTCTTTTCATTCTTTTTTCTTTATTCTGCTCTGCAGTAGTTATTTCCACTATTTTATCTTCCAGGTCACTTATCCATTCTTCTGCCTCAGTTATTCTGCTATTGATCCCATCTAGAGTATTTTTAATTTCATTTATTGTGTTGTTCATCATTGCTTGTTTCATCTGTAGTTCTTCTAGGTCCTTGTTAAATGTTTCTTGCATTTTGTCTATTCTATTTCCAAGATTTTGGATCATCTTTACTATCATTATTCTGAATTCTTTTTCAGGTAGACTGCCTATTTCCTCTTCATTTGTTAGGTCTGGTGGGTTTTTATCTTGCTCCTTCTTCTGCTGTGTGTTTTTCTGTCTTTTCATTTTGCTTATCTTACTGTGTTTGTGGTCTCCTTTTTGCAGGCTGAAGGTTCGTAGTTCCTGTTGTTTTTGGTGTCTGTCCCCAGTGCCTAAAGTTGGTTCAGTGGGTTGTGTAGGCTTCCTGGTGGAGGGTACTAGTGCCTGTGTTCTGGTGGATGAGGCTGGATATTGTCTTTCTGGTAGGCAGGTCCACGTCTGGTGGTGTGTTTTGGGGTGTCTGTAGACTTATTATGATTTGGGGCAGCCTCTCTGCTGATGGGTGAGGTTGTGTTCCTGTCTTGCTAGTTGTTTGGCATAGGATGTCCAGCACTGTAGCTTGCTGGTCGTTGAGTGAAGCTCGGTGCTGGCGTTGAGATGGAGATCTCTGGGAGATTTTCACTGTTTGATATTATGTGCAGCTAGGAGGCCTCTTGTGGACCAGTGTCCTGAAGTTGGCTCTCCCACCTCAGACGCACAGCACTAACTCCTGGCTGGAGCACCAAGAGCCTTTCATCCACACGGCTCCTTAACTTGGGATGATTTGTTGTCTATTCATGTATTCCACAGATGCAGGGTACATCAAATTGATTGTGGAGCTTTAATCCGCTGCTTCTGAGGCTGCTGGGAGAGATCTCCCTTTCTCTTCTTTGTTCTCACAGCTCCCAGGGGCTCAGCTTTGGATTTGGCCCCGCCTGTGCATGTACGTCGCCGGAGGGTGTCTGTTCTTTGCTCAGACAGGACGGGGTTAAAGGAGCCGCTGATTCGGAGCCTCTGGCTCACTCAGGCCGGGGGGGAGGCAGGGTCACAGAGTGCGAGGCGGATGCCGGCCTGAGGTGCGCCGTGCGTTCTCCAGGAGGAGTTGTCCCTGGATCCCGGGACCCTGGCAGCGGTGTGCTGCACAGCCTCCCCGGAATGGGGGTGTAGGTAGTGACCTGTGTTCGCACACAAGCTTCTTGGTGGCGGCAGCAGCAGCCTTAGCGTCTCATGTCTGTCTCTGGGGTCCGCACTTTTAGCCGCGGCTTGCGCCCGTCTCTGGAGCTCCTTTAAGCAGCGTTCTTAATCCCCTCTCCTCGCGCACCAGGAAATAAAGAGGGAAGAAAAAGTCTCTTGCCACTTCGGCAGGTCCAGACTTTTCCCCGGACTCCCTCCCGGCTAGCCGCGGTGCACTAAGGCCCTGCAGGCTGTGTTCACACCGCCAACCCCAGTCCTCTCCCGGCGCTCCAACTGAGGCCAGAGCCTCAACTCCCAGCCCCGCCCGCCCTGGCGGGTGAGCAGACAAGCCTCTCGGCTGGTGAGTGCCGGTTGGCACCGATCCTCTGTGCGGGAATCTCTCCGCTTTGTCCTCCGCAACCCTGTTGCTGTGCTCTCCTCCGCGGTCCGAAGCTCCCCCACTCTGCCACCGCAGTCTCCGCCCGCGAAGGGGCTTCCTAGTGTGTGGACACTTTTCCTCCTTCACAGCTCTCTCCCGCTTGTGCAGGACCTGTCCCTATCCTTTTGTCTCTGTTTATTTTTTTCTTTTGCCCTAACCAGGTACGTGGGGGGTTTCTTGCCTTTTGGGAGGCCTGAGGTCTTCTGCCAGCGTTCAGTAGGTGTTCTGTAGGAGTTGTTCCACGTGTAGATGTATTTCTGGTGTATCTGTGGGGAGGAAGGTGATCTCTGCGTCTTACTCTTCTGCCATCTTCCTGGAAGTCTAAAATTTCTTAAAAATACCTTTGAAACAACCATTTCAAACAATCATTAAAATAATAACAACAACATGTTCCTGTCTAACACAGTACAATTGTTCTTCATAAAATCATTTTCCCAAAATGTAAGACCTAAAATCCCATTTGTTCCTATACCATCTCTGAGTGATATTTATTCCTTTTTTACTTTAGTCACAATTCTACTTTAACATATTTAACCTGAGGGTTAAATTTTGAGTTAACCATCAACAACAAGTTTATATAAATTGTTAGAGGGAAAAGAGAGCGGGAAGAGAGAAAGTGGCTAATAATATAATGAAAATATTGTATATATTAAGAACAAAGAAGAATATAGCCCCTATAGTCTTTCTTTCTGCAACTGGTCGTGAGGCTATAATTGGTATTTGTATCTTCTTCATTTTCTATTTTATGTTTCCTTTTTTCCTAAGCCAGTACCTGAGTTAGTTTTTTAAAATTAATTTTTAAACTTGGGTGAGTTGAGATACTTCAAACCTCAATTCTGAGGCGATGGGGACCTTGACAGTCCTGCTTGTGCTGGGTTGTTCTAGTCTTCCATAAACTTTTACCACTGGACGTGGTGAAAGGAAGGAGATATACTTCTCTACTTTCTTTGTGTAGCACAAAATATTACTCCTTGATAATCAAGAGTAATTACTTAAACATCATAATAATTCTCCTTCTCTCTTTTTTCCTATTTGTTTCATGACTTAAACTGCCTAAAATGCTTATAAGGACCATAAAACTGTCTCAACCTCAAGTTTAGTGAAGCCAATAATTTGTTCCCTTCTGGAAGCATTCTTCCCTTGGGTTTTAAAGGAACTAAACCAGTAAAACTTAACGTTGTGCATCGTGATAGAAAACTTTTGTTTTGCAATTACATGTAATGATAAGAAGTGCTGTTCCCACCAGGCATGGATTCTACCACTAGAAGAAACCGCACCATATCCAGAGCATATAGCATATCCACTTCTCCAGTAGGAGAACACTCTGAATTTGCAAGGTGTTGCTTCCAAGCTGATGCAGTAACTGACTCTTCAATAAGTCAGTATGTCGTTCTGTGGAGTTACCTGCTTTTGAATGATGATTCATGAAAGTAACAGGAAGCATCACAGGTGTCAGCTGATGACTTCACATTTTTTGGTCATAAAATTCAGTCTTTTGTCAGAAGCAAAACTCCTTGGAATAACATCAGTTCTGGAATACAGTAATAGAATAGAAATAAAGGTATTTCAAAAGTCCATGGATAGTGTTAACTGGTAGAACAGTGGTCTTTATTTTAATGTAGACCATGTGTTCTTCATGATGAGAGGAGTTTAAAACAATCATCTCACCAGCAGATGGCTGGATAGTTGTTCTAGATGTCTCATCGTGGTTCCCTGTGTTTGGCAGAAAGAGCACTCATAGTACCAGATGAACAATGGTTGATGATCTGATCTATTGCCTCTACTCATACTACCATAACCACTTTTACATGGCCTGCAGATTAAATATTGGAATGGCAGTGAAAATGTGATGACTGACATTCACAGGATGGCTCCCCCTGCCCATTTGTTTGTAGTGACCTCTGATGAATATTTATGTACGCACAAATACAGCAGAAGTATTTTCCCACTTTGTGTCCATTCTGTGAAGTCCATTTATATCCCTCTTTCTCAGATCTTCTTGTCATTAATCTTGAATTTTTGTTCTAAGACCCTTGCCACCTAGCCAGTTTCTGCCCACCAATCAGTGTGGAGCCATTCTTCAGACCATCTCCCCTTCCACAAGGAGTGGATGATTGGACATACCACTCAAAAGATCTTCTTCTATTTTGATGGTTGCTCTTCACATTGTCTTTCAGAGCCACCAAGAGTGTGGGATTTGGATCTATGTTGCCTTTATTCACATTGCCATTGTTTTTGAACCTTATTGGTTTGGTAACTAGTGTAATTTGTTGTTGTTGTTTTTTTTTAATACATTTCTACTGTTTTTTTTTGGCAGTTGAATAGGGAGGAGTAGGTGTTTTAAATTTGCTGTCTTCCTACAAACTGTCATGTGTATATGCAATATTAAGCAAATTTGTTTTATATACATTGTGGTTAAAAGAAGAGTGAGTTGATTTCATTTTAGAATCCATTGCACTTTGCCTTATTTAAAGAAAAATTTTGAGAAAATTATGTTTCCTTTTTTGAAGACCACACAAAAAGGGATTCCATTTTAGAATATTTCACAAAATGTCAACAGAGTAAGCACAGCAAAATTCCTTCAGTTTTTGTCAAGGATAAGTCATATGTTGGGAAAAATGTCTGAGCATATGACAAAGTCTTGTAGAAAGATATTGACCACCAGTGTGTGTAGCATTGTGCTCATAAGGATGTGTTCTAGTTGGTGTGATTTTTCTTATTTGTCAACTACATGACAGCTTCAAATTGTGGAACAAATCAGTTAGACTCAGTTTTTAGTATATGGTAATACTTTGAAGATGCTGGGTTCATAAATTGCATGAAAATCAAAATGACATATTTTTATTCTGTAATACAGATAATCTTACCCTAATGATGTTTTTTTAATTAAAAAATTTTTTTAATGTTTATTGAGTTGTCTATGTAGCCTTCAGAAAACAACAATGAACTTTTAAAGGAAAAAAAATAAAACCTTTAATGATGCCTTCTGTTTTGATAAAGACTTTTTACTTGGCTGTCATTTATTAAACACCTTGATAAGAAAGATAGATTTACAGTTGTTAGAGTATACATTTCTTTGTACAAATAGTAGTAAGTTGAAGAGACACACTTTCAATAATGAGATAAAATTTCAGTATTGAAATGAGCTTGACAATTCCATTCATATCAGAGATATAGTAAATGAAATGAACACTATACAAATTGTTCTGCTGAAATGCATGTTTCTTTAATGTGGATTAGCTTATATGCAACTGACAAATCAGGAGGTGATGTTGGCATAACATGGAAGGTGTGTCATTTTATGTCCCAGAATGTTAATATTTTATAGCTGTCCAATGTAAACTCTTTCACAATCGAGGAGAAAGCCTTAGCAATTAGGAAGACATTAAGAAAACAGCTGAAAAATACTTCAGAAGTGACTTCCTTTCATTTAAGGAAGTGCCTTTCTAGCATAGTGGCTTGAAGAAATGGGATAATTTCTGCCATGAGAAGCTTTTGGGGAAGCTGCAAATGCAGGAGCAGCAGCAGATAACACATTGCTCCCATGTTTAAAAAAGTAATGAAGAAGAGTATTCCTGGATTGAATTTTAAATTTTTATATAATTGACCTCTATTAGAAATAAATTCTGTAAGAATCTACATCTCAAAGTAGGAAGCACAGGCACAAGGCTATAAGATTGCAAAGGATGTATTGAGGGTGATTTTAGGTGCAAATGCCAACAGAGGATTAACTGTACTCATGGATTTAACAGGATTGTGATTGTTTTTGTTTGTTTTCTGATTATAGAGTCTCATAGGTTTTTACTGGTCTGACAAAACCCTGCTTTTCCCATAAACACATGAGGTTTTTCAGGAAGGCATATTTGACCATAGACCAGAAATACCTGTACTTGGACTAGGAAGACTGGAATGAACATCTGATAGTGCAAGGGGCAGAGATTTGAAAGGTGGCAAAGCATTGTACCCAGTTCATCTCATAGGCCTTTGTGTAGATAAAATGAGATTATGTGTGTGAAAGTGCTTTACAAATTTTAAATCATTTTATTTTTTTTAGAAAGTCGCTCAAGACTAAAAGTCTTTATACACCCTTTTTTGCCACTTTTTATTCAACAAGCCTTTAGAAAGTGCTACCTCTGTGTGAGGCACTGTGCTAGATGCTGAGGATAAAATGAGCAAAATTATCACGGTCCTGCCCTTGTGGAGCTTACAGTTCAGTGGGGGAAATGAAATTAAATAATATAATCACAGAAATGATTGTTTAATTAAAAGTTATGAAGGAAATGAACGTGATTTGAGAGTATATAGCAAAGCTTTTTGATCTTGACTGTGGCATTGAGGAAGACTCCTCTGAAGAAGAGATTATCATGAATTGGATTAACCTGAATAGGAATTAATTGAGTGTGTGCACATACATGCATGTGTGTTTATGGGTGTGTGTACATGTGTGAAGGCTAATTCCTGACAAGAGTCCAGGCTTATTGCAGACAAGGAAGCAGTGTGTACAGAGATCCTGTGGAAGAAAAGAGGATTGATGCTTGCAGATTTGAGAGAAGGCCAATGTGCTGTGGTCATGGAAGGGAAGAGTATGATAGGCAGGACCCAGACCTGGCAAAGCCTCATGGTTAGTGGTAATGATATTGGGCTTAAACCCAAGAACCATGGTATTCACTGAGTCCAGGAACTCTTCTTTGAGGGCACAATGCTATACCTGTCGCTCTGGAATAGGATGGTGGCAGTGGAAATGCACAGATGTAGAAACCTAAAAGCTGAATCAACTGGACAAGCTAATTTGGATGTAAGGGGTCAGGGGAAGGCTATAAAGATTACATCTAGGTTCCTGCCTTGAGAAACTGAATGATAGTGGTGCCATTCATTGAGTTGAGCACTAGATTTGGGGGAAAAGAGTGAATTTGAGCTTTGATGTGTTGTGTCTGATACATCTTGAAGATTTCCAAATGACGTTGAGTAGCACATTTGATATATAGGTTGAGTTCAGAGGAAAGGTTTGGCCTGTGTTAAAGTATGAATTTGTGAAACACCTGCATTAATTGCTAATTGAGTTCATGTGCACTGATGAGATTGCTGATGGAGAGTACAGGCTGAATAAAAAGGCTGAGCTTCAAGGTAACGCTAAAAACTACATAGAGGAAGATGAGACAGCAGAGGAGAATTTGAATGAATATAGAAATAGGAGGAAGGTATGGCATGGTTGGAGCCAAGCAAAGTGAGTGTTTCAAGAGCTCTCTCTCTCTTTTCATGCTGATGGGATGAATGTTTCAAGTAAGAGGAACAGAGAAGAGAATTTATTGTGTAGGTTTTCTGTGTCTTGGACTCTGTGAACAGAAACTGGCAATGTTTTAGGTTGCATGAGCTCAATATAGACTTGGTTTGTGACATACGTAGGAAATCTACATTTTAACACTTCTGTGAGAATCATGTTCAATAGGATGGCCTTGCTCTTTCAGGCGTTTTATAGAGAGCAGGGCTACATTCTGGCTGCATGCCTTTCTGGATGCTTATGATTTTCCTACATTAGTTATAATTCCATTTTGATGTGTTATAACTTAAAGATTGAACTATAAGGCTAACTACTATGAACAGACATAACCTTAGAAATAGAAAGGGAAAAAACAGTTAATAAATATAGATATACTCCAAAAGCAAGGAAGGAAAAATATATAGCCACTGTTGTCCTTGTGTCTAGCACTGGTCATGTGGCTGTGCTTGGTATTTATGAATCCTTTCTTCCAACATCCATTCCATGTTCTCTTTCCTTACTCCAGTACCTCAGATGGTTAGATTTCTTTACCTGGCAGAGTGACTTAAAATCTTAATTCCTGAAGGGTTGGGGCTGTTAGCAGTCCTTCCTACATTGGGCTACTGGAGTATCCCACTGACTTTTCACTGGGCTTTTACTTTTTGGATTCTATGCATACTTCTCCCTCTTTTCATTGTTTAGAAGCAACACAATTTCCCCTTAATAATCAGAATCAATTACCCTAGAAATACAGAAATTTATCCTTTGCCAACTCAGTGACATAAAGAATCAGACGTGGCTGGGAAGCAGTCTCAGCCTCTAGTTAAAAGGAAGTCTTTGTCTGTTTCCTGGTGGAAGTATTCCTTTTTTGGGAACCAAGACAACCACATCAGCAGAGCATAGAGATGTTAGGACATGGGAAGCAAACACTTTGCAGGTAGGTTATTAGGGATAATAGTGAAGGGAATCACCTTGCTTCCACCATCTAATTCCCAGAAACCATGTGTTTTTTTTCCTGGTTCCGAGCATGTACTGCATTCTTAGGACAGGACTTAAGGTAAACACTGTGGTGCATTATCCAGGTCCCTCTTCAGAAATAAAATACTCATTCCCAGCCACTGAGGGTACAATTAGCAGAGAGCCCTTAGTTTTTGGCTCCTTCCAGGGTTGTTTCTGCTTGAAGAGGTCACATCCCTTTCCCAGGGTCAGCTGCATTGAATGACTGGTTAACAAGGAGGTACAGAGGCCCATCCTCCTGCCCCAACTCTGGACAGTCTCATCTTCAGCTCCCCCTGCAGGGTTAGCTTAGGCTTCCATTCAGCCTGAATTGCAGCTTCTTTTGCTGCTCAACCCTACTTCCTTCCATCTCTTCCACAGAAATTAACCCCAAGACTTCCTTGTGCTAATCACCTTGTCAGGGTCAGCTTCCTGAGGAACCAAACCTATAAGAGATTGTCGCCCACAAGCTAACCCAGCTGGCTGTGTGACCTACTTTTCAGTGGTCTGGTCCACTGCTCTGTCAGGTCAGCTGGTTGTGTTGCCAGGGTAAGACCAATGAATCATGTGGATGTGAGCTTATTTCCCTTTTCCTTTTGCTGAGGAATGTGTTCACTTGTCAGAAGCAGCTGTATGTGGGATAACATGAGGGAATAAGACATTCCCTAAATCTATATTGTGGGTGCTGGCAGAAGCATGTGGAAAGGGAAAGCACTGTCACCTCCTGAATAGTTGCTTACTGAATCAATGCTCCTTCCATAATGGAAGAGATCCAATGTAAGCAACCTGCTACCAAGGGTCTGGCTGGTTTTCCTGGGGAATAGAGCCACATTGAGGGCTCTGAATCTCAAGGGAAAGGTACACAGTGCATTCCAATTAAACTTACATTGTTCAAAATATGTTCAGAATGTCTACTTGGAACTGTCTTCAGAGCTCATAAAGGGATATATTTTTTCTTTTGCCCCAAACATGTTACCTACTCTGGGTATATATTACCTCCATAGATATTATGTGTAGTACCTTCTATACCTCTGATATAAATATTCCTTCTGGTTTTAGATTATTTTGTCACTCAGCTTCGATAATCTTTGGTGATTACCAACCACTTTCGGACATTCCTCAATTTCAACTGCTCTCCATATGATCAGAATAATATAAAAAAACTATGCACTGGCCAAAACAGGAAATATATCAAAATTATACACCAAAATAGTGGATTTGTGAGCGAGATCTTTCCTTCCTTATACTTTTCTGAATTTCTGAAATTTCTGTTAATGAGCAGGTATCTCTTTTAGAGTGAGAAAAAGAAGATTGATCCCTCCCCACACCAAACAAAAGAAAGCTGTTCTTTTCTTATATGTTGGGATATACTATGTTCTAAAACATTTAAATGATACTGTAAAAAGATGGTTTTCATTTTTCTTTTTTTCCAACTCGAACTCTTGGTGACAATTTACCATCTGAGTGTGCAGGTGTGTTTGAGAACAGTGCGGGAACAACAGTTATTTCCACAGTCTGCAGTAGTGACATTTGGATAGTTTTATAAGTTTTTATTATGTTTCTGGCTATTCCTATCAGTTGCTAGAAGGTGAAAGGCTTTCATTATATTTGTTAATTACCTAGGCAATGATTTAAGAATATATTCATACCTTTTTCATTCTTTCTATGAAATGGTATATAGTTTTTATCTTGCCTTAGCACAAAGCAATTACTTAGTTACTTTTTTACCTCAATTACTGAAATCAATATTCATTTCTTTTATAATTTAATAAATAATAAAAGGACTATATGCTGGATTTACTATACACAGCACTTACTATACACAGCACTTCAGGGGTGTGTAATTTCAATATGACAACTTTCCTTTTCCCCACCAATCAGTCATCAATGGATGTTCATCAGAATGCATTCCTAGGAAAGTGACAGGTTGAACTTCTTAGAAATTTCAGTTTTATGTGACTAAAATACGGATTTTAATAAATTTGCTGCAGTTTTAAACTTGGAGTAAAGGAGAAGTATCCATTATTATGGCTAAAGGCTGAATAGGCTAATGCTTCCTGCAAAATATCACATGGATTCTGAATAGTTCCACCAATTAGTCAAGGCTGAAGATTTCTTTATTTGATTTTTTAGAATGGTTTTAATAACATAGGTAGTTCATTAAGCACACTCTATCTTTTTTTTAACTAATAGTTTAATTGTCACTGATTTCAAGTAATTCAGGTGATATGGAGATTTCTTCTAGCTTCCAAATGCCATGATTTGGGAAATTTTGATTGCTAACACAACTTAGCTATGGAATCAAGGATTACCTATGGTTACAAAAGAGAACACTTTTTTCATCTATCCTATTCACTGCAGGATACTTGATCTCTTTGAAAGTTCAGTGTGGAATGTAGCTACCCCATGGTATTTTTAAGACAAAATTGGCTAACCCCCTACTGTAGCAATTGTATTTTCCATTCGAAAGTACTGAAGCTTCTGAGACTTGATAGGCTTTAGTAACTGAAAAATAAATGATTCCCCCAGCCTGAGCTTCCTTTTATAAAAATGAAATTTCATTAACTCCTCCTTGTTCTGTTGAGCTCTGCTGGCACAAAGACACCTGAATCCCATCATCTAGCTGAAACAAGTATTTTTGTGCTTGCCTGGGGTAATAGGCAAGAGGGTGTTGATGAACAGTTGTTTTGTTTCCAGAAAGCAGGAGAACTGCTTTGGTGAACTGGAGCATAGGAACACACAATGCACTGCAACATTTCTTTAGGTGGGAAGGATTTATGCCTGGTTCTAAAAAGGATTCATACCTGTTATTAACCTACATTCTTCGTGAGGTCTTTAATCAAACTATACCAGGTCTACAGTGGAAATTTTAAGCAGCTTGCTTTTGAATGGATACAAAGACTTTTAAATGCTGGATCAAGTAAGTATAAGAGTCAAGATAGGCTGTTCCAGATTTTTACCCAAATGGAACTCCTGGCATCAGCTTCATTAGCTTAACCTGGGCTGCTGTGATTGGAAATGAAAAGCAAACCAGAAGACGTCAAGTGGGATCCAGTTTTCGGATATACCAATTCTCTGTTGCTCTGTTGTAGCAACCTGAGACTCAAGAAATTATATGTTAAAGGGAAGAACATATAATTATGTTTCTGTGGGCTTGTGAGCCTGTAAGTTAGTGCAATTTTGCTTTTCTAAAGTAAGCCTTCCTACGAGGCAAGCTTTTAGAAATTCTCACTCTAGCAAATTGCAGCAGAATGCTATTCTTGTGAAAAATTATATCACTACTTTTCTTCTCTCCCTTTTTAAGTGAAAGATTTCCTTCAATTGGCGAGCAGACAGAGGAGTTTCCGTTAAGGTTTGCTTTCATGATGTCTTTAAAGTTTTGAACAATATCTTTTATCACAAGTTTATGAATGGGGGGAGGGCATTTAAATTGAGTGATTCACTGACGATGTGCTAATAAATGTTGGTATTCAAAAACTTCAAAATAATAAGGAGGCTTATTTTAGGACATGCACATGTGAGAGGAGGGTGGTGTGCTGCAGAGTGCATGCTAATTATAGTGGTCAATCCAACTAGACCACCATAGAGTCACAAAACATTGTTTCTCAACAGGACAGCACAGAATTTGACTCTGACTACTGCTTCCAAATATGAGGCACTGTGGGGATGCGGGTGTGGGGGCACTGGGAGGTTTCTTTGAGGAGCCTGCAAAGTCATAAAGAAACCCAAGAAGAGCTATTAACCTTCAAAATGGCTTTAAAAATACTAAACTATTCAACCTTGCTTTGTGCTGTTAACATCACACAAAGAATAGCTTAAAGCAATTTGCATGTGTAAATGAAAAAAAGAGGAAAGATACAAAAAGGAAAAAATGAGACGTGGGTACAAAGGTTTTTGAATGAGATTAAAAAAAAAGGTAGAAGCTGGCAGAAAGAACCTATATCCACAGCAAAGCCTTGAGTTCACTTTTTACACAGGGGCACAGAAATGTTTTGGGTCTTATACTCAAAAGGCTAACTAATGTGAAACCACCCAGAAAGGCATGATGGCACTGCTGGCTATATCACTTTGACTGATTCCACAATTGTGGAAATCTTAGCAGGTCTCATAAGGGCAGCCAAAAATCAATCTGAATATTATGCGAGGATTTCAGAAGGCTGTAATAAGGAAATGGGAATAGTTGAATAGATGGAACTGAAGATTATTTCCAAAGTCATTTACAATGTCACATATGCAAACACAGAAAAGATACAATAAAAGGAAGATTGCCTAGCATATCAGATAACTCTCTCTCTCTCTGTGTCTCTCTCTCTCTCTACATATATTTAAAACCACATTCCTTTAAGTAAATTCACTATGGTTTTACTTCTAGTGATCACTGTATTAATTTAAGTCTAAGAAATAGAATTTGACAAGCCTGGCCCTGAGTAAGAATGAACATTAGAGGTGAGTGACAGATGTAGAGATGTGGGAGACACACTGACACACATGCCAAGAATGAATTCCTGTGTGTCATTTGTACCGGCTGAATGGAGTAAGCAATCTGAATATGCTTCAAAGTGGATCCTTCCAGAGTCTCCTGATAAGACCTCAGCCAGCTAATCTGTTGATTTCTTTCTTGTGAGATTTGGAGCAGTGAACCAGCCAAGATCACCTGGAATTCTGACCTACAGAAATATCAAAGGGATATATTGATTAAAATAGTAAAGGAATGAGTTTCATTCAAGATGGTGGAGTAGAAGGACGTGTGCTCACTCCCTCTTAAGAGAGCACTGGAATCACAACTAACTGTTGAACAATCAGTGACAGGAAGACACTGGAACTCACCAAGAATATACCCCACATCCAAAGACAAAGGAGAAGCCAAAATGAGATAGTAGGAGGGGTGCAATCACAATAAAATTAAATCCCATTACCACTGGGTGGGTGACTCAGAAAACAGAGAACAATTATACCACAGAAGTCCACCCACTGGAGTGAAGTTTCTGAGCCCCATGTCAGCCTTCCCAAACTGGAGGTCTGGAAATGGGAGGAGGAATTCCCAAAGAATCACACTTTGAAGGCTAGTGGGATTTGATTACAGAACTTCAACAGGACTAGGGGGAAGAGAGACTCCACTCTTGGAGGGCACACACAAAGTAGTGTGTGCAGGAGGACCCAGGGGAAGGAGCAGTGACCCAATAGAAGACTGAACCAGACATATCGGCTAGTGTTGGAGAGTCTCCTACAGAGGCAGGGGGTGGTTGTGGCTCACTGTGGGGACAAGGACATGGGCAGCAGAAGCTCTGGGAAGTACTCTTTGGCATGAACCCTTCCGGAGTCTGCCATTAGCTCCACAAAAGAGCTTGTAGCTTCCAGTGCTGGGTCGCCTCAGGCCAAACAACCAACAGGGAGGGAACCCAGCCCCACCCATCAGTAGACAAGCAGATTAAAGTTTCACTGAACTCTGCCCACCAGAGCAACACCCAGCTCTACCCACCACCAGTCCCTCCTATCAGGAAACTTGCACAAGCTTCTTAGATACCCTCATCCACCAGAAGGCAGACAGCAGAAGCAAGAAGAACTACAATCCTGCAGCCTGTGGAACAAAAGCCACATTCACAGAAAAATGGACAAAATGAAAAGACAGAGGGCTATGTACCAGATGAAGGACCAAGATAAAATCCCAGAAAAACAATTAAATGAAGTGGAGATAGGAAACCTTCCAGAAAAATAATTCAGAATAATGATAGTGAAGATGATCCAGGACCTCGGAAAAAGAATGGAGGCAAAGACTGAGAAGATGCAAGAAATGTTTAACAAAGACCTAGAAGAATTAAAGAATAACACCTAGAAGAATTAAAGAACAAACAAACAGAGATGAACAATATAATAACTGAAATGAAAAATACACTAGAAGGAATCAGTAGCAGAATAACTGAAGCAGAAGAACAGAGAAGTGACCTGGAAGACAGAATGCTTGAATTCACTGCTGTGGAACAGAAAAAAGAAAAAGAATGAAAAGAAATGAAGACAGCTTAAGAGACTTCTGGGACAACACTAAATGCACCAACATTTGCATTATAGGGGTCCCAGAAGGAGAAGAGAGAGAGAAAGGACCCGAGAAAATATTTGAAGAGATTATAGTCCAAATCTTCCCTAACATGGGAAAGAAAATAGTCACCCAAGTCCAGGAAGCACAGAGAGTTCTGAGCAGGATAAACACAAGGAGAAATATGCCAGGACACGTAGTAATCAAACTGACAAAAATTAAACACAAAGAAAAATTATTAAAAGCAACAAGGGAAGAACAACAAATAATATACAAGGATATTCCTTGAGGTTAACAGCTGATTTCTCAGCAGAAACTTTACAGGCCAGAAGGGACTGGTTTGATATATTTAAAGTGATGAAAAGGAAGAACCTATACCCAAGATTACTCTACATAGCAAGGATCTCATTCAGATTGGACAGAGAAATCAAAAGCTTTACAAACAAGCAAAAGCTAAGAGAATTCAGCACCACCAAAACAGCTCTACAACAATACTAAAGGAACTTCTCTAAGTGGGAAACACAAGAGAAGAAAAGAATCTACAAAAACAAACCCAAAACTATTATGAAAATGAGAATATGAATATACATATCAATAATTACCTTAAATGTGACAGGATTAAATGCTCCAACCAATAGACAGAAGCTCATGTAATGGATAAAAAAACAAGACGCTAATATAAGCTGTCTACAAGAGACTCACTTCAGACCTAGGGAAACATACAGACTGAAAGTGATGGGATGGAAAAAGATATTCCTTGAAAATGGAAATCAAAAGAAAGTTAGAGTAGAAATACTCATATCGGAAAAAATAGACTTTAAAATAAAGAATGTTACAAGAGACAAGGAAGGACACTACATAATGATCAAGGGATCAATCCAAGAAGCAACTATAACAATTATAAATATATATGCACCCAACATAGGAGCACCACAATACATAAGGCAAATGCTAACAGCTATAAATGAGGAAATCAACAGTAACACAATAATAGTGTGGGACTTTAACACCTCACTTACACCAATGGACAGATCATCCAGACAGAAAATTTATAGGGAAACACAAGCTTTAAATGACACAATAGACCAGAGAGATTTAATTGATATTTATAGGACTTTCCATCTGAAAACAGCAGATTACATTTTTTCTCAAGTGCACATAGAACTGTTTCCAGGATAGATTATATCTTGGGTCACAAATCAAGCCTTGGTAAATGTAAGAAAATTAAAATCATATCAAGCATCTTTTCCATCCACAATGCTATGAGATTAGAAATCAATTACAGGGAAAAAAACATAAAACACAAAAACACATGGAGGCTAAACAATACTTTACTAAATAACCAAGAGATCACTGAAGAAGTCAAAGAGGAAATCAAAAAATACCTAGAAACAGATGACAATGAAAACACGACTATCCAAAACCTATATGATGCAGGAAAAGATGTTCTAAGAGGGAAATTTATAGCAATACAATCCTACCTCAAGAAACAAGAAAAATCTCAATTAGATAATCTAACCTTAACCCTAAAGGAACTAGATATAGAACAACAAACAAAACCCAAAGTTTGTAGAAGGAAAGAAATCATAAAGATCAGAGCAGAAATAAATGAAATAGAAACAAAGAAAACAATAGCAAAGATCAACAAAACTAAAAGCTGGTTATTTGAGAAGATAAACAAAATTGATAAACCTTTAGCCAGACTCATCAAGAAAAAGAGGGAGAGGACTCAAATCAATAAAATTAGAAACAAAAGAGGAGAAGTTTCAATGGACACTGCAGAAATACAAAGCATCATAAGAGACTACTACAAGCAATTCTATGCCAAAAAAATGGACAACCTGGAAGAAATGGACAAATTTTTAGAAAGGTATAACCTTCCAAGACTAAACCAGGAAGAAATAGAAAATATGAACAGACCAATCACAAGTAATGAAATTGAAACTGTGATTAAAAATCTTCCAACGAACAAAAGCCCAGGACCAGATGGCTTCACAGGGGAATTCTATCAAACATTTAGAGAAGAGCTAACACCTATCCTTTTCAAACTCTTCCAAAATATTTCAGAGGAAGGAACACTCCCAAACTCATTCTATGAGTCAAGCATCACCCTGATAACAAAACCAGGCAAAGATACTACAGAAAAAGAAAATTTCAGACCAAAATCACTGATGAATATAGATGCAACAATCCTCAACAAAATACTAGCAAACAGAATCTATCAACACATTAAAAGGATCATACACCTTGGCCACATGGGATTTATCCCAGAGATGCAAGGATTCTTCAATATATGCAAATAAATCAATGTGATACACCATATTAAAAAATTGAAGAATAAAAACCATATGATCATCTCAATAGATGCAGAAAAAGGTTTTGACACAATTCAACACCCGTGTATGACAAAAACTCTCCAGAAAGTGGGCATAGAGGGACCCTACCTCAACATAATAAAGGCCATATATGACAAACCCACAGAAAACATCATTCTCAATGGTGAAAAACTGAAAGAATTTCCTCTAAGATCTGGAACAAGACAAGAATGTCCACTCTCACCACTAGTATTCAACATAGTTTTGGAAGTCCTAGCCATGGCAATCAGAGAAGAAAAAGAAATAAAAGGAACACAAATTGGAAAAGAAGAAGTAAAACCATCACCCTTTTCTGATGACATGATATTATATATAGATAATCCTAAAGATGTCACCAGAAAACTTGTAGAGCTAATCAATAAATTTGGTAAAGTTTTAGGATACAAAATTAATGCACAGAAATCCCTTGCATTCCTATACACTAACAATGAAAAATCAGAAAGAGAAATTAAGGAAGCAATCCCATTCACCATTCTAACGAAAAGAATAAAATACCTAGGAATAAATCTACCTAAGGAGGTAAAACTACTGTACTCAGAAAACTATAAGATACTGATGAAAGAAATCAAAGATGACAAAAAAAGATGGAGAGATATACCATATTCTGGTTTGGAAGAATCAATATTGTGAAAATGACTATACTACCCAAAGCAATCTACAGATTCAATGCAATCCCTTTCAAATTACCAATGGTATTTTGCACAGAACTAGAAAAAAATATATTAAAATTTGTATGGAGACACAAAAGATCCCAAATAACCAAAACAGTCTTGAGAAAGAAAAACGGAGCTGGAGGAATCAGACTCCCTGATTTCAGACTATAGTACAAAACTACAGTAATCAAAACAATATTGTACTTGCACAAAAACAGAAATATAGATCAGTGGAACAGGATAGAAAGCCCAGAGATAAACCCACGCATCTATGGTCAAGTAATCTATGACAAAGAAGGCAAGGCTATACAATGGAGAAAAGACAGTCTCTTCAATAAGTGGTGTTTGGAAAACTGGACAGCTATATCTTAAAGAATGAAATTAGAACACTTCCTAACACCATACACAAAAATAAACTTAAAATTGATTAAAGACCTAAATGTAAGACCAGACACTATAAAACTCTTAGAGGGAAACACAGGAAGAACACTCTTTGAAGCAAGATCTTTTTTGACCCACTTCCTAGAGTAATGGAAATAGAAACAAAAATCAACAAATGGGACCTAATTAGACTTAAAAGCTTTTCCACAGCAAAGGAAGCTATAAACAAGACGAATGGGAGAAAATATTTGTAAATGAATCAAAAGACAAAGAATTAATCTCCAAAATATATAAATAGCTCATGCACCTCAATATTGAAAAAAACAAACAACCCAATCATAAAATGGGCAGAAGACCTAAATAGACATTTCTCCAAAGAAGACATACAGATGGCCAAGAGGCACATGAGAAGCTGGTCAACATCACTAATTATTAGAGAAATACAAATCAAAACTACAATGAGGTATCACCTCACACTGGTTAGAATGGGCATCATCAGGAAATCTACAAACAACAAATGCTGGAGAGGGTGTGGAGAAAAGGGAACCCTCTTGCACTGTTGGTGGGGAAGTAAATTGATACAGCCAGTATGGACAATAGTATAGAGGTTCCCTAAAAAAATAAAAATAGAATTACCATATGACCCAGCTACCCCAGTACTGGGCATATACCCAGAGAAAACCATAATTCAAGAAGATACATGCACCTCAATGTTCATTGAAGCACTATTTACAATAGCCAGGTCATGGAAACAACCTAGGTGTCCATCAACAGACAAATGGATAAAGAAGATGTGGTACATTTATAGAATGGAATATAAAGCCATAAAAAGGAACAAAATTGGGTCATTTGTAGAGATGTGGATGGACCTAGAGAGTGTCATACAGAGTGAAGTAAATCAGAAAGAGAAAAACAAATATCGTATATTAACACATATATGTGGAATCTAGAAAAATGATACAGATGAACTGGTTTGCAAGGCAGAAATAGAGACACAGAATAGAGAACAAACGTATGGTCACCAAGAGGGGAAAGCTGTGGGGGGGGGGGTCAGGAAATGCGGTGATGGTGTGATGAATTGGGAGATTGAGATTGACATATATATATACACTAATATGTATAAAATAGATAACTAATGACCTGCTGTATATAAAAAAAAATTAAATTAAAAAAAAGAATGAACATTAGTGAAAATCTTTGCTCTCTCATTTCCTCTTCTAGTTATGTATCTTCCACTTCAGCTCTTGTTTTTAAGCAACCAGAATCCTCATGGTATCCAGGTCAGCTGCAGCTCTCACCTGTAGGGCTTATGTGTCTCTCCACCCTCCTTGTATTCCAGCCTTCTTCCCTCTCATTTGTTCAGTTCAGTTCTCATTTGTTCACACATAAAATGAATATATCTCTCTATATATTCTTCCTTCTATTTACCTCATTCTCAAAGGTTCCAGTATTTTTTCCCATTCTTTTTGCTTCATGGCATTTAGTTGACATGGTACACTAATTCACCAAAAGGCATTGTTGCATGTTGATGGATTAATGTTTTGTGCCTCCAAGGGAGTTCTGGAAGATTTGGCCTTATTCTCTAATTCCAAAATGTTGATAACTACTTCAGTAAAGGAGGAGCTGGCTTTGAGCAATAATCACCTCAAGTCACATGTGTGACAGTCAATCCTATCTAAATGTGTGTCAATTCCAGCCTTAAAATTAAGCTGGAGAAGATTCGTATGGGAATCTAGATCTTGGAACTTTCACATTGATTTTTTTTTTTTTTCGTTCTGTTGAATCTGCATTCAACAGAACGAAAAAAAACATTGTGGTTCTAAAGCTTTCTAATGGAAGCTTATGGTTATGGGATATGCCTGGTCCTATTTACTCTAAGCTAAGTATGTACACTTTGAGCTATGCTTTTTAGCCTGAGAATTTCAGAAAATCTGAATAAAGAGCTCTGAGAAAGAAATTATATGGAAAAAACAATCATATAGGACATGATAAGCAGGTGACATGGTGGGTGGAATGTCAGACACCAAGAAACCCAAGTTGTGGCTCTAGCTCATTTATGACAAATCTGGTCTATCCCTTAACCTCTCTGGGTGAGATTCCTCAATTATAAGGTGAGGTGATTGTTGATGCTTCTCTGCTGACCCCCTGAGGCTCCATCTACCAAGTGAAACCCACTGGATTAGATAACCTCTTATGCTTTTTCCAGCTGCCCCAAACCACATAGGTTTTGATTATACTTTCCTATTAGAAACTAAAACTGGGATTCAATAGGGTATTTATCGATGAGAGATTCTTTGAGATCAAAGAAACACTTGTTTTCTGTGACACATCTTTTACTAGGAATCCTATGATTGAACTCCTGCCAGAACTTCTGGAATTTAAAATTCTCCAAGGTCGGGCTTCCCTGGCGGCGCAGTGGTTGAGAGTCCGCCTGCCGATGCAGGGGACGCGGGTTCGTGCCCTGGTCCGGGAAGATCCCACATGCCGCGGAACGGCTAGGCCCGTGAGCCATAGCCGCTGAGCCTGCGTGTCCGGAGCCTGTGCTCCGCAACGGGAGAGGCCACAACAGTGAGAGGCCCGCGTACCGCAAAAAAAAAAAAAAAAAAAAATTCTCCAAGGTATATAATGAATACATATTTAGTATTTTATTTCTCCTAGGGACAAACTTCTTTCTCTTTGAATGCACATGAAAAAGCGAAGCTAACATTTCCGTTTGCCTGAGCAGTGACTGTTCTGTAGAAAGTGAGGCTGGGGCTTTCAGGCGCCAAGGCCATTCTTAGCTGAAAGCCTTGTCTCACGTCTCTCTAAGACAATCCTGGATGGGCCAAGTGGGCATTTCCTTGGGGTTTCTCTTTGTTTGGGGGCAGCATCAGATATCTTGTGTTTGCCCAGCTTTAAGACCAAAGAAAGAGCCCAGAGCCAGCGACAGAGTTATCAACGGTTTAATGGATGGGGGATCTTACACATCTGAAGCAAGGTCCTGGAGCAACATCCCACCGTGTGTGGCAGATGGCAGGCAGGACATGGTAGCAGTCTTCGCTCCTGGGGGTAAGGGGAGGTTACCATTACTGGAGCTCGGAAGTTACCAGGGAAACCAACAGAGGAGTACGCCTCTCACTGCCCCTTTGATAAGTTATCATAGTGGCTAAAGTTAGAACAATCATTAGCTGGGGCCTGGGGCAAGTATGTAAGAAGGTCAATCAGGTGAGTAGGGTGTAGGTGCGGCAGGCACTGGTCGGGTAGAGGATGTACAGAGAGCAAGAGAACAGCTATCTTGAGTGGTCTGACCATACATATGTGTTTGTCGTCTCCTCAAACTGTCTCGCTCTTTCAGGCCTTTCTTCTATTTCCTGTGTCTCTCAGCCCTTCAAACCCACTCTCTGTGACTTTCCCAGAGGAGAATTGTGACAGGGTATCAGCCATATCCTCTAAGATAACCTGCTTTTTCCCACAGCTCTTCTAGGTTATGATTATTCCAAGTAACACCTCTTTTAAGGACACTCTTCAGAGTCCTATAGATTAGCTTTGGGAAAACAAATCTATATAAATACTCACTGTCATAATCTTAACTGCCCCCTCAGCAACTTTCTCTTTTTCTCTGAAGCAGAGAAATGATCTGTTGATTTCTCCTTTGGGTCAGAGTGTATTCTCAGATACCCAAAGAGTTCCAGGATGTGACGCTTCTCTCTTTGTGGAGGATAATTCAGGAATCTAGGGAGCTTGGCAAAATCCTCCAATTGATATTTACTTCCTTGGGCAAAGCAACACACAATGAATCAAGGCTCAGAAACAGCTCTGGGCTTATCATAGTTCCTTGAGGTAATTATGCAAAGTAAACTCTAATAAAATCATGGGTTATACACATAAGAACAACTTAAATCAACGCTTCATTTAAGCTCATTGTGATGAGCAGATATTTAGCGTTCATTTCAAGGTAGCTTAATTTGTTCTTCAGGGGAAGACAGTTAGATGATGAAGAAAATCACATCCTGAGGGATGACAGGTGACTTGGACCTTGGACTTTTCTAATGTGTGTGTGTGTGTGTGTGTGTGTGTGTGTGTGTGTGTGTGTAGTTTTCATTGTCTAATCCTTCAAAGCTGAGAGGTGGGAGGGATTCTAATTATGGACACCTCTATGGAAAGGGACCATGTGTCCTAGAGATGGATGTCTCCACCATCTCTGGTGCATGGCTGCATGTCATCAGACCACTACCTACTTTTCCTTGGAAGGAAGAATAATTCAAACTCATAACACTGAAAGGATTAGGAAATTGTCTGAGTCGGTTTGGGCTGTTATAACAAAATACCATAGCCACACTGACTTATAACAACAGAAATTTATTTCTCACAGTTCTGGAGGCTGGAAAGTCAGAGATCAAGGCATGGGCAGATTTGATGCCTGGTGAGGGCCCACTTTCTGATTCATAGATGGAGGTGTTTTTGCCATTAACCGCACATGGTGGAAGGACAAGGTTTCTCTCTACGGTCTCTTTTTGTAAGGGCATTAATCCCGTTTATGAGGTCTCTGCCTTTATGATCCAATTACCTCCCAAAGGCCCCACCTTCCTGTACCATCACCTTGCAGGTTGTGCTTTCAACATATGAATTTTCAGTCCATTGCAGAAATAATATACTTTGATGTAGTTTTCTGATTTTGTAGGAGGATTAACTGCATTATAAAGGACTTCAAATTCTTGTCCTTGAAGACCCGTTAAGGTCAGTCATTGTGTTCCCTAATTCCACTCATTTTCAGGTCCTACTGTCTGTGAGATAGAGGCCAGTTCTAACCAGGTTAATCCTCAGTAAGGCAGGAGATGAGCATTAGAAGCCTTATCCATTGGCAGGTGAAATCTGGAACCTTGCCACGTGTACTTGGAGTGTGGAAGACAGTCTGCTTCTGACATGCCACAGAGCAGCTCTGAACTATGACATCTGATTGGCACCCACCTCCTAATCTTTCCCAGGTGTCAGGAAATATCAATTAGGATCTGGGTTTCT